>NW_009725106.1:8659-20169 GCF_000703405.1 Apaloderma vittatum
TTCCCTAATGATAAGGTTAGTTGCTTAGATCAAGTCCTAAATGGAGTGATGAAAAGGAAAAGAGATGTTGAAACAATCCTTCGAGTAATGAAAGGGCATCTGTAAAACTCTTATCCTAGGGAAGCATAACTAGGGGAAAAAATGTAACATTTGAAGATACCATCTGGAGAGAAAACAATCCTTAGGCTGTCAGAGTGGAATCTGAGACTGCTGGCAAGTCAAGGTTGCAATGAAAGTGCTGCATTTTGTTTTATGGATCTGGTATGCTTATCAGCAACATTAAAATAAAATAAATCTCAGAAATGCCAAGCTATCACAGGAGCCTTCCCAAGGAGCCACTCATGTGCTTGTCTGCTGGGAAGCGAACAGTTGTGATGGGTTCTTGCTACGTGAATCTCTTTATGAGAAGAACTGAGACTGACTCACTTGATGTTGCTTTAGAGTACTCAGATAAAAACCATTGGAATAAATTTAAATCTCAGACAAACTTAAGTTAGGCTCATAGAGAAAAGTTTCACCATCATGTTCTTCAGTGCCGAGTCAGAGATTTCACTTTTACATTTTATAAAAAATAGTAAAGATAAGTGCAATAAAGAGCATTCCTTATGTTAATTAGATCAGGAAGTATCTGACTACTTATGAATGCTTGACTTAGTGTGACCTCACATGCTACTTGGAGTGACTCAATCTGCTTATAAGAGAGTATAAAAATAAAGAGAAGAGAGTAATTGTCAGAGATCAACATATAACTGTAAGTGCAATCAGATTAGTCTTCTAAGATTTTATCATCTATGAACTTATTGCACCCAAAAAGTTCTAAAGCCAGAAAACTACAGGTTAAACCATTCATAGATGAAACAGCTGTAGGCTTTCTTTATGCTGCCAGTAATAATGAAGTGCATTTCTTCAGTACTTATTTTCCAGTGAAAACATTTATCTGTGGTTGCTTCAGGACACAACTCTAAGGTATATGGCAAATTTTTGTAAGTTAAGAATTGATCTGAACACAGCACTAACAGCAGGATTTTAAATCAGTGAAATTAAATCGATGCAATTCAGAGCTAGTGAAGGTGTTACCTCCATCAATGGCAGTGAAACAATGCCTAGAACAAGACATGTTCATTTAAATAAATCAGCATGATGTTATTATCATGTTATCAGTTAACATCATATACTTCTAGATAGTGTCTTCCCAGCTTCCTTAGTCACACCAACGGGACAAGAGGATGGTCTAAAGTTGACTAACTATGCATGTATTTAAAAACAGGTGAAGCATTTATCTTAATGCCGTAGGATACTCTTGTTTTAAAACACATGACATTGCATCAGAAGTAGCACACGTGGAAAAAAGATGAAAAACTGGTAACTGAAACAAAGTATTCATCAGTAGGAAAGAAACATCGGGTGAGGCTGTTTCCAAAAGAGTTCAGTAGTGACTGGTGTGAGTCCTGGCATTGCTCAATAATTTCATGGGCTGAGTAGAAATAAATACAGTGACTATCAATAAAGACAGAGAAGCTATACAAAGGAATTTAACTTGAGTGTTAGCCACGTTCAAATAAGACATCTTAATGTAACAGAAAAATAAACTAGTAACTCTCAACAGATGTAATAGTTTTTGTAGTGCTTAAAGTCTTCAAGGGTGGATGCTTTTCTAAAAGTTAGTTTTCCATCAAATGTGCATGATGTGTTCTCTGTACCTATTATGCAGGTAGGAAATAGGACTGAATCCTATTAAAGGAGTCCTTTCTGCTGTTGGCTGTCACCAGTGAAACTTCTGCATATCGACAAGATCTAAAAAAGCTGAGGCATGGTGCTGCTGCAGAAGTCTGGGCTTTCTCTGTGAGAATGTTTTAAGCCTCAGTGAGGGGCTGCTGGAGCACTGTGATATGCAGAAGCATTATCAGGAAGAATCACAGCAATTCCTGCAAACAGATCATTTTAAGGAAGCTGCTGTTCTTCTTCCAGGTTAACAGCTTTGTCTGCAGTGCAGGTGTTTTTGCCTGGGATTTATTCTGATGCAGTTCCTAGTGTGGCTGTAGATACATATAGATGCTTGTATATGGGAGCAGGCTTTTCTCTTTCCTATTTAGAAAGCTTAAGCTGTTGAACTGGCAAAATTGTGTGCATGTGAACGGGGTTACAGTACATAGAGGATTCCAGCGCAGCTGTTGCCTTGCTTTCATTTAGGCAAGGTCGACATTTCTTAGACTGCTGAAAATGGATGTCTTGAACTTCCAGTTCAGAAACTGAAAAGAAAAACTCAGTACAAAGTCATACTATTTTAACTCTTCTTGGTTGTGTGGTACAATGTGAAGGAATGCTAAAACTAGGATATCTAATCTAAGATATCATTCAGCATTTAAATACATGAAGCAGAGAGAACAATGCTAAGCATATGCCAATAAACTTGCCATGATTTAAGATGCCTGTTTTCAAATTTCTTTCTTTGTGGTGGAGATATGCACAGAAATATTTGAAGACTTGGGCAGAAAAATTTTCACTCTCGCATTTGTGAATGCTACCAAAATATCAGCTTGTGAGCTTGCTCTAGGTACATTTTGAAGTCTTTACACCCTGCATTAAGCACTAATTAGAAATTGAAAGTGAAGAATATTGAAGGTCAAATTTTTCCACATATTTCTTATGATTAATACAGAAAGTATGTGTGACAGAAAAGGATTACAGACCAATAGCACTACTTCCCCTGTAATCTTTATCCCTTTCCTGACTAAGTGCTATCTGCTAATACAAATCCCCAAGATCCTGACCTCTCTTTTTTGCTTTCCTTCCCTGCAAGCACAGTGAAGGAAATGATTCCTGTCATGTAGCCAAAGGGGGTATATTTACATGACTCCTCATGATGTGATGAGGAAATCCTGTTGCAGAGAATTCAGGAGGAAAACAAGTATGATGCCTGTTCTACCCTCTTTTTTGGAAGTGCCGCTTCTGCTCCTCTACAGGTTTACTTCCTGAATTATCACTTCTGTGACTTTATCAGTACAAGTCTCTTTGTTTCTTAGTTTTCTTTCTCCATTTTTAAACATGGAGCTTTCCAGGATATTGTTCTTCTGCCTGATATCTTGCCATATATTCAGTGATCATGGTGCTGTCTGCTATGGATTTTTGCTATGCAGATTTTTCTTGTGGTACTCATATTTTTTGTTCCTCCATTGATCATCTTTAAGCTCTGCACCAAAGTAAGGAACCACTGTACATGCTTTAATTCTGTTCTCTTCTGGGCTGGGGTAAAAAGTCTCCACTGCAGACCGGAGGGTATTATAATTACAAATCTTAAAGCATTCACATAACTTTAACTGTAGCCTAGAGGAAACCAATCACAGAACGTTTTAAAATTTGTTTTAAAATGCATTTAGTACATATATAGTACTGTGGTTTATATTTTCTAGCTTATATTATAAACAATATATGAAAACTCAGTGCTTTCATTCAGCTACCAAGCCAATACTTAAAAAGCCAAATTTACTTCCCTGCTGGCTCTGAGATCTCAAATCAAAATCATCAGTGAAACACATCAGTTGACTGGAAAGAAAACCTTTAGTTACTTTAGGACCCTGTGTAAAATCAACACAGAGCTTATGAAAAATCACAGTTTTACTAAATGCATGTGCTATTAAAAGCTATAGAGTGGTTGTTAAGAAAGAACGATGCATGGGAGAGTCATTCTGCAGCTTCAAACCAGGGATACACTCCTTGATGGGCTAACTGCTCCTTCAGCTGCCATCCAGGTCATGTGTGTTTAGAGCTGGATCTGATCACAGACCACAAGACTAATAACAAAAGCACTTCTACAAAGACTAATAACAAAAGTACTTTTTCATTGTAGCATTAATTTTGATCCACAGTGCTGTACACTAAAAGCTTTAAGCTTTTTTTTAGGTCTAGATCCTGCTTCATGCACTGGAACCATTGCTGGTTTTGTACAATGGACCACAGACTATTTTAAAAAATCTCTACTTACACAGTGGAGTTTATCTAAACAGGAAGATTTTATGTTTTATTCCAAATCCCTAATTCTATATATATCTTTTGCACTATGTTTCCCATTTGTACAGTCTTTCAGAAGGACATGGAAGGAACACAGCAGGCCTCTAGTGATTAAATAAAATTTACTAGGATTAAATGATGGAGCTGTGCTCTGCCTTTTGCCAGTCTCAGGATATGGAGAGTCAGATCCAATTTCCTTGTCTGGCATCTCTAGCATGGCAGTAATTTAGAAACACAAAGAGCTTGTTGTCAAAGCCCTGCCATACAAGTCAAAGATACTGTGCAGTCATCTTTTGCTTAATTTTTAAGTGTTTTTCTTCTTTCCAGTAATATTAGAATTTATCCAATGCCAAAAACTTTTTTGACCTGCCTAAAGATGTTTGAGATGAACACCTGACATCTTGTGTTTAAGGTAAGATCTACTAGAAGGATAATCTTAGAGAACAACTAAGTTAGACTTCCATGGTATCAAATTGTACAACTCTGTTGAACTGAAGTCTGTAGAATATAGAACTGTAGAATGTTAGAGGTTGGAAAGGACCTCTAGAGATCATTTAGTCTAACTCCCCTGCCAGAGCAGGATCCCCTAGGGCAGCCACACAGGAACGAGTCCAGGCAGGGTTTGAAAATCTCCAGAGAAGGAGACTCCACAACCTCCCTGGGCAGCCTGTGCCAGTGCTCTGTCACCCTCACAGGAAAGAAGTTTTTCCTCTCCTCATGTTGAGGTGGAACTTCCTATGTTCTAACTTAAACCCATTATTTCTTGTTCTATTGCTGGGAACCTCTGAGGAGAGATTGTTCCCTTCCTCTTGACACCCATCCCTCAGATATTTATATACATTGATAAGGTTCCCTCTCAGCCATCTCCTTTCAAGACTAAACAGCCCCAGTTCTCTCAGTCTCTCTTCATAGGAGAGATGTTCAAGTCCCTTGATCGTCCTCATAGGTCTCTGTTGCACTTTCTCCAGTATATCCCTGTGTCTCTTGAATTGGGGAGCCCAAAACTGGACACAGTATTCCAGGTGTGGTCTCACCAGGGTATCAAAAGGAGAAGCGCATTTTATCCTTAAAAATAATAAAAGCATTTCAGTTTTCAGATTAGGAAGAGTACAAAATTCTAATGAGTTCTCTTCTGTAGTGCAGTTTTTTCCTCCTGTCTTCTTCAGAGTGCAATATAACAACAGGTAGTAGTGGAGTACGAGAACAAAGGCAAGAAATATTAAATGTATAACCATCCTTTAAGTTTTTCTTTCTGTATTGAAAAAACCCCAAACACTCAATAAAAATTAGAATTACTGTTGCAAATTTTTGTTTTATTAACAGATCTTTGTATCTCAGATGGTGAATGAAGCTTAGAGAAGAGGAGATAATTAAAAATTACAAGAGCTACAGTTCTTGTGCTGCCTTACAGTTTCAATGGGAAAAAAAATCCAGTATAATTATGGAATGTCAAGTTGTCAAAGCTTATAAGATCGAGTTTTTTTCTGCTCAAAATTACTTTCAACAGGTATGTAGGCTATAGCAAACACCTTGAAAAGAGCTGAGTTGGGTAAGAAGCCAGCACCATGAAAAGGTTGAGTAACACCTCTTGTAAAAACAGGGCTTGAGTATTGTGTCTGTGATTCGGCGTGTTTTCCACACACTGCTGGGACATGGAACGAAGCTTGCTCTGTGGCTGCCCACCCCTGGGTGTTGTCTGTCTGTCCCTCTGCCCCACGTGTGACTCTCTGCTCACTCAGCAGTGCTATGGGGCGGCAGCTTCTGGGCTGACTCTGCTCTGGCAGGTGGGACACCGCAGGACACACGACCTCCGTGCAGCGGGATGAGAGCAGACAGCGTTTGCTGTTGCTGTTTTAAGGCTACATAGGTTTTCTCATAGGTTTTGCTCAGTTAAGCTGTGAAAAATACAATTTCTGCATGTTTGACTGCTACTTTATGAGGCCATCAATTTTTAACAGGGTTTTATGAAGTCTTGATTCAGTCAAATATAGTTATTAGATAACTTCTATCTAGTTTTAAGAAGAAAATAAAAACTACATAAAAAGCAATAAAAAGATATAATAATAAAAACCCTTAAGGATTTTGTGTGTCTGAGATGAAGATTTAGGCTTGGTTTTGACTGACAGGAAGAGAGAGAACTGTAGATCTCTAACTTGAATCATTGTCCCTTGCTCATCATAAAGTTTAATTTTCAAGTAGTTTAGTAATAATAAAACCCTTAAGGATTTTGTGTGTCTGAGATGAAGATTTAGGCTTGGTTTTGACTGACAGGATGAGAGAGAACTGTAGATCTCTAACATGAATCATTGTCCCTTGCTTATCATAAAGCTTAATTTTCAAATAGTTTAGCCTCAGATTACTGGAAATAATTTCTGATTCCACTTCAGATAATGTTGATGAGACAGCTGTAGACTTAAGGGTCATTAAATAATTTCCATTCACAAAATTATGCACTTGATCACATATTTAATTCTCATTGAAGCTAACGGGATTTAAATATGTTCTTCATTCCTTCTGCTTTCAATAGAACTTTAACATTTCCTTCAACTATGAATTTCCTTCAATGTTTTTCTTAACTGAGGACTTCCCCATCTTCCTGCTTTGCAGGTTCAGTTTTTAGTTCATTCCCCCATGGCAGGCACCAGGTATGGGGAGCAGAGAGGGACAGGATTTAAATAAGGAGCAGGATGAAGCTCTGTCACCTCCCTTGACTCTGTAATGGGAGAGACACTATAGGAACCACAGAAGGATAATGAGTGCGCATGTCAGAGACAGACAGGAGCCTCCCTGTCAAACCCATTTTCGAATCACTGCTCACATGGCACAAGCAACAAATCAACAAGTACTGCACCTTGGTTTTCCTGCTGCAGATACAATGAAAGGGGATTTTCCCTGCTTTTATACAAATTTAAATAGAGGGGAGTGGTTTCCATTATTATTTTTCAACTTTAACTGTATTTTACCAAGAAGTATCAGTTAGGATCTGATAGATGACTCTCAGTTTTAAGCATCACCTTGGCCTTGGTTTGTTTTCTACTTTGCAGAGGATTTTCTTTCATACATTCAGCTGAACGTCCCCAAAAGCACACAAAGAAGTAAAATCTTAATATTTCATTTAAGAAGATTTTATAAAGTATTGCAACAAAGATTATTGTTTACTATTTAGTTAAAGGAGAAGCTCCATTCAGAGAAGAAGAAAACAAGTCATTTGGTATAACTGGTCAAATGACATTCCAGGAACATTAACATCACTGGGGGGCCCCAGTGACTGAAACTTCAAAATGTTTGTCTTTGAGTTTATTTAGTAGGAGAAAATCTGGAATACTTTTGCCAAATTATTTGAAAGAGACATAGCAACGAGTAATTTGAATTTTCTGTCTAATTTCCCATTCCCTGTGAAATTCAGTAGTAGTACCTAAAATCATGAATGGTGTACATCTAGCAATGGAATAATAATAATAAATGAGTCTGTAGTGAAAATATCTGGGTATGTTACAAATATGAGGCCAAGCGGGAAATCTGTGAGATAGCCAAGGAGTAACATGGGTAAATGGATTTTATCTACTTCAGTGTAGAGCAATGAAGAAATTCTTTCTTGATAACTATCAAACAAGCATCTTTATCTAAGTTTTTGTTTACTTACTGTATCTTTTTTTTTTCCTTAAGTTTGTCACTACATTGCTAGGAGGAAACTACATAGATCGATTTTTTTTTTTTTCTTTTCTAGCAGGTAGAAATGTCCTAATTTGGTTTCTTTAAATCTAGAAAGGAAGAAACATAATAACAACAATTTTTAATTGTTATATTCCTTAAGCACTGGGAAGAGCTACAGGTATAGTTTAATGTACAAGAAGAGACCAAGAGTTAGAATTGTGGTATGTTTACAACAGTCATACAGAGATCTGTCTGATGCTAGGTACATTGCATGAAATAATTTTGCTAAGCAATGCTGGTATTTTATTTAGAAATGAAAGGAAAATGGTTTTGTAATTCAAAGTTTTGTCAAGACTTTTAATGTAATACCTCTCAATAAATCTCAAATTGCTTTATGAGTGTAGGTAAATATCATTGTGTATGTCCTATGTCTATCCTGGCACAAGCATCCCATCTGTGTCTGTACTACAGTCTTCGTTCTGCTTTAAATTATCCAGCTGGACTCAGTGCTGTTTTGGCTACCAGACATTCCTCTAGCCCTGGTTCACAATAGTCCTATTAGCTCAGAGAAATCTTGTCTGCACTAAGGTCAGCCTGCAACTGAATGTATCACCTGCAGAACTGGCTCTACTTGACCTCTGCCAGCACCAACCTTTCCTTGGTACTGGTATAAGAAACTCAAGGTCTTGGGGAGTTTGTTCTTCCTCAGGAGTTTATGCCAGGACCTGCCTGTACCTCTGTGTGGTGAGTGCTCACTTTGTAAATCTAGCCATCACCCTGAAAGCTCAAGTTGGTACTTGTAGAGTTCCTCCCTTATTTCCCAGAGGATGCCACTTGGTACCACTCTTAAATGCACACCCAGGCCTGGGCCAGCCGGAGCTGACCAGTGCTAGGAACATAGCTGTGAACACTTCCCTTGGGTTTACGTGCAGGGTGAGTGTGAGATGACCGGGACTTCAACCATGAGTCTTCTCCTCAGGGTAGCAAGTTGGAAGACAAGTGCTGCACACTATTTCTGGCAAGAGACAAAACCTGTTGTTGTTATTCAGTTGCAAAAATAACTGTTCTTTTCTCCCACAGAGGCTGAGCTGAAGAAGATGTTGCCCATGCTGTAGAGAGGAGCTTCCCTGCAGGCTCCATGTCCCAGGGTGGTGAGAAGTCACACCAGCTGCTTTTGACAAAATAGTTAATGAGCAACTCGAATAGCCTGAAGGAGGTTATTTAACAAGGAAATAGAACAGGCCTTAATCTTAGCATGTTTCTAGGTCTGGCCATCTTAAGAAGTCTTTCTTGGCTGCAAGGACAGCCAAGATCCTTCACTCCAGCCCACTCAGACACTCCCCAGGAGGTGTGGGTGATCTCTGCTAGGCATCCATCCTGTCAGCAATACCACAAGGTCCACCAGAGAAACCAGGACCTGTTACACGTCCTGAAGAGCCTTCCTGACTCACTTTCACCTGTTATCTCCTCTGGTTCAGTACCAGCTTTAAATCCTCATTTATGTGGAGTGTTTAGAGGGATGCCATCCTTAAGGCATCCCAGGACAAGGGCTCTGCTCTCTATTTCAGCAGTGCGTATGGAAATATTGGTGCCCACAACTCCTATATTCTATATATATCTTCTATCTATCCTTGCTCTCTAGAACAAATCTGAGATGACTCTCTCACTCCCAGGAAAGCCAGTGTAGTAGTTGTGCTCAGGGGAAGAAGACTTTGCCATGACTAGAATCCTTGCCAAAGGCCGGTGGAGGATGAGGAAGATAATGAGGATAAGGACAGAGCATTTAATAGTAAGTGACACTTAACCACCGGTGGCAGTGGAGTGGGACAACATGGTAGGCACAATGCAGTATTTTGTATCCAGATAAAACCCATGGATGTTAAGCTTGTCCTTGTGTGAGTATTCATGCATGTGGGCTACAGGCAGGGCTGGTGTCTGCTTGAGGTGGCCAGTTGGCTAGAAGAAGCACTGATAACTTTTATTTTCTTTCAAACTAGGGTGGAAAGGAAAGGAAAACAAGGAGCTGTCCAGGAAGAACTTGGAGTTAGAAGCAAAACCTTGTGGGATGCCAGCCAGTGAAATATGATATTATTGTCTAGAGCTTTTCCATCTTTGCCGGAACCATCTACCAGGGCAATTTTGTCAGCCGATAATCACCAGTAATAGAGAAGAGCTCAGGATGGAAAAGGGAGGGGAGATGCTGTACATGAAGCAAGAAGTAGAAGGGAGCCCAGCCATTGCTGCTGCATGACCCAGGCAGGTCTCTGTCAGGGTGATATGGGGAAGGCACCTTCCGACTCTGGCCACAGCCTGTCCCTGGAAAGAAGAATGTTTTGGCTCATCCCTGGTAAGCATGACATCTCCACGTAGCTGTTCTGCAACTGCACGTGGCAGGAAAGTGGGGCTGTCTCCTGTCAGGCAGAGCATGCAAAGAGGCTCAGCAACCTAGAACATGCAAGCAGTGACAGTGCTGGGGTGCAGGGCCAGGCTGGCCGGGTGGTGCTCTTTCGTGGATCCTTCAGTGCACTTGGGCTTCTGTCACTCCTTAAGCCTTGAGGGTTGTGCAGATCACCCCAGAAGGCGGGGGATTAGGCTCCCTCAAGGTTTTTTTTCCCAATAATCTAGCTAGAATGCTCTCTTTCTGAGTACAGGTGGCTAGATGCAGTCAGAAGTTGCAGAAATTATCCCTGAAACCACTAGGACAGACAGCCTAGGAGATTATATCAACCTTGTCATTTTGCCTTGCTCCTGTGCTTGTATTCCTGCTTTGTTTTCCTCTTTGCCATCTTTTACTTTGTCTGCCGTATGTATTGTGGTTTAGCATCAGGCCAAACATCTAAAATACAATAACTAGGTAGTTATCGCAGAAGAGAAAAGATAAAAAGCTTTTTAAGAATAAGAAACAGAGTTGGAAGAAACAGTTCTTGAAAGAAAGAGGAGTTTACAAATGTAACTCAGATCCATCCAGAGATCTGTACTCTTCAGCATATTCAGCATGTTATAACTGCCTTCTAATACCTGAAGGAAACCTACAGGAAGGCTGGAGAGGGATTTTTTACAAGGATGTCCAATGATAGAACAAGGGGAAATGGGTTTAAATCGAAGGAGCGTATGTTTAGACTGGATCTTAGGAAGAAATTCTTCAGTATGAGGGTGGCAGGACTCTGGAATAAATTTCCCAGAGAAAATGGGGATGCCCCATTGCTGCAGATGTTCAAGGCCAGGTTGGATGAGGCCTTGAGTAACCTGATCTAATTGAGAGGCGTCCCTGCCCATGACAGGGCAGTTGGTTTAGATGATCTCTAAGATCCCTTCCAACCTAGGTCATTCTACGATCCTGTGATATTCATGAACAACCATAGTTCAATCATTGGCAAAGAAAGATCCTAGACCATAATTTGTTTAAGGCTAATTGTGGGATGCAGGAAGACTTCACAAGACTGAGTTAGCTGGCAGGAAAATTGCTGATGAAATTCAATGTATGTATATGTCAAGTAAGGAGGTGATTCTTTCCACTGAGAGGCGTGGATCTAATGTCTCAACCAAAAGAGGTAGATGTTAAAAAAAGAGCTGGAACAAGTTCACAGAGGAGATACTAAATGCATAGAAGCTATACCTAGCCCTAAAAGTCCCCAGGATGGAAATAATTGATGTCTGGAACAACATTAGGGGTATGCGTTGCACATACTGCAGCTGCTGTTTGAAGGAGGGAGGAAAACAAATCTTTCATGATCACTGCAGGTAGGCATTTCCAAAAAGAAACTTCTAATTTCCCTTGATGCTCGCTTAGCATCTGTTGTTAGTCTGACTGACACAGCAGCAAAACCCACTGGACAGCACTGGTGCGC
>NW_009725107.1:0-628 GCF_000703405.1 Apaloderma vittatum
GGAATTAACCAACTTTCTGCAACATTAATAGCGACTAACACCTGTGAGGCCTTGAACATGGCTTGGGCAGGAGGCTTCTGCAACATTCTGCCAGAGAACAGGGTGAAGCATTGCAGACACAGCAATATTTCAGCCAGGAACTGACACGCTCTGGCCAAGGAGTCCAGAGAACAGGGACTGCTGATGAGCATCCAGGTAATGAAACAGGAACTCCATTGTCAGGAGAGAGCAGCCACCTGGCCATCTGCTCTAAATCGACCTTGTAGCCACCAGCGCAGCAGGCTCAGCATCTTTGAGCTAAAGGGGAACAGTACACAGCGAGGAAGACTACAAGCCTTCCTCCAGAAGACCCTGGCCCACGACCACCCCACCAACGGACGGCAGCGTAGGTGTGGCAAGAAGAGGAGACTTACCACACCTCGTTCCCGTGGAAAGGTGGAGACAAAGGAAATAAAAGAAGTTGTCCTGGTTTTAGCTAAAAACCCCAATTCTGTTTAGTGATTTTTTTACTTTCCAGTTTAGTCTCTTCTAAAAGGCTGCACTTTCTGCAGTCAGCAGCATGTTTGTGCAGACAGTGTGTGCTACTGGCAGTGATAACACCTGATGTTTACAGTTACTGCCTGGGACT
>NW_009725107.1:1138-1521 GCF_000703405.1 Apaloderma vittatum
GGCCCTGGCCCACGACCACCAGACAGCAGCACGCTTGCAGCAAGAGGAGATTTATCACACCTCATTCCAGTGAAAAGGTGGAGAAAAGGCGGGGACAATGGAAATAAAAGAAGTGCAGACCAGCACGTAGTCGCAATATTTCCCCACTGATGATGGACCTGCGGGATGTCGCTGGACTCCGCGGTGGTATTGGTTTTGTTGCCTTCTTTTGACTTTCTCTTTCTCCCCTCCCCCCTTTTCTCTGTCTCTCTCTGCACTTGAAGAATAAATACTCAAAAGAAAACACAACATTGACCTTGTTTGTGTCTTAATCTCACCTCTGGGATCATTGCACCTCGACCGAGTACAATTCGGGACAAGACACCAGGTAGGAAATTAAAGTC
>NW_009725108.1:0-208 GCF_000703405.1 Apaloderma vittatum
TGGGATGGGGATGAGGTTGGTGATGGGAATGGGACAGGGACAGGGATGGGATAGGGATGGAAATAAGGACAGGATGGGAATAAGGACAGAGACAGAATGAAGACGGGGAAAAGGATGGTGGGAGGGGCAGGATGGGGACAAGGATGAGATGGAATGGGATGGAAATGGGGGTGGAAATAGGGTGGGGATAGGAATGGAAATGGGGGGA
>NW_009725108.1:401-611 GCF_000703405.1 Apaloderma vittatum
GGGGATGGGACAAAGGCAGGGAAAAGGGTGGTGGGAGGGGCAGGATGGGGACAGGATAGGGACAGGGATGATTCGGGTGCCATGTGGGAATGGGACGGGGACAGGATGGAGACGAGGACATGTCAGGGACAAGGCCAGGCTGGGTCAAGTTCAGCCCCACAGCAGTTTGGGCACCCTCAACCCGCCCCGCTCCCCCTTTGTGGGACCCAG
>NW_009725109.1:0-314 GCF_000703405.1 Apaloderma vittatum
TGCGCGGCCGAGTGCTACCTGGAGGACAGCGGCCCCCGCGAGTACAGGTCCAGCTGGACCCACAGTGGGGATTTTAGGGAGCAGGGTGTACATGGGCTCCGCGTCAGGGGACAGAGAGGCCAAGGGGCCATGTCTTCTTTGGTCAACCCCATCTGCTCTCTCCCACAGGCTGAAAAGACGTTCAAGCAGCTCCACCTCTCCTCCACCCAAGAAGAAAAAGAAAAAGAAATCAGGTCACCGCCGGAGCCGGTGAGTTCCCAGCTGTCCCTACCCTTCCCCAGGCTCCAGAGGGGCAAAGCCCCCACTGGGGGGGG
>NW_009725110.1:0-6286 GCF_000703405.1 Apaloderma vittatum
GAAATGCGCTCATTTTGCTTCTCGGATGGATTGTGACCTCCTGGTGGTCGCGCGTGAGAGTCGGGGAAGCTGCTGGAACATGTAACCTCGCTTGTAGTTCTCCTCAGAGCAAAGGAGCAGCTCCCGGGCTGGCTCAAGTAGAAGCTTGTGAATCTGTCCAAAGTCCTTTGGAGGCAGAGACGTGGCGCTGGTTTCCTTGTAGGGGTAGGGGAGCTCGGGCACAGGGTTAATTTAACCAGTCATGAAGGCCATGGTAAGGGATTTAAAAAGTGTTTTCCAGCACTACGCTCATTTTACAGTTAAAGGTCATCTTCTTACAGATCTAGCAGAGAAATAAGTTTGCCAACAACTATCACTTTCACAAAGTAGCTTACGGGCTCTGGGTTTGAGCAAGAGCACAGTAACGTCTGTCTGGTTTAGGGGAATTACAGATGCCTTTACTGCAGCCTTCCTCTTTCCGCAGCAGTGCAACAACTGTCTTACATTATTGCTGCTGTGGCATGATGCATGCTCCCCAGCACTGCTGCTTTGGAGTTTTTTAAGCTCAGGTGGTGGACATGTGCTGTGGTGGGAGACAATCTGCACGTCACATTGTGCTAAAACTTTGCAATATCAAGAGGACATCAGGCAAATGTGGTGACGCAGTTTTACATTGAAGACATCCAGCTTGTGAGTGGTGACTGGGACTGTGAAGTCAGCCCCTTCTTTGATTCTTCTGACATGCTTATTGAATTAAGTAACAGTTTTAATATTATTCAGAGGGTCTGTGTTTGTAAATGTGTGTGTATGGGTATTATTTCCTTAGTGACTGAATCAAGTTTATGCAGATTTATTGGCAACCTGGGTGTTGGTAGTACATTCCTTTCTCATTTTGCCATAACCTATGAAAATCAACTCTTGCAAGAGCAGTACTGGAATCTCCTGCTTCTGTGCTGCAGGACTCAGCTTGTCTTGATGCATTATTTATTTCCCCTGGGAACTTCGCAGCAGCAGCAGCAGCAAGAGGGAAAAAAGCTCCTTCTCCAACATCATAGCTATTCATCACCTAAGCCAAAGGAAAATGTCTATTAAATACCACCTGCATAGAGCCTCACAAGGTAGTAATTACTGATTCTGACCATGTGTGTGTATATATATATATATGTGTGTCTCTGTGTGTGTGTGTACACAGTGGGCAATACAAATCACTATAGGCTACAATGGCTATAATTTACATTCATCTGCAAAATTCTCTAGGGATTTTTCTAGGATAAAGGCATGAACATTTTTCAAAGGAAGGCTCACATGCCACCAGATTATATTACATATCCACTATCCCATTCAGGATCTACTTTCTGTGCCACCTAAGATGGTATAAAATTATGATAACAGTACAATACATGTAAATGGAAAAGTCAAACCAAGACACATTCATTTGATTTGTATTAGTTTTTTCGATGCAGTTCATCAGTTTGAAAGAGGAGGAAAAGCTGGAAACACATACCTTGACAACTCTAGCACATGATTCATTGTTTGCGTATTGCTGCACTGCATAAGGCTTAAGATCTTGCTAAAGGTAGTAATTTATGTGATAATGAGCCAAGCTCCGCTAACCTTACTCAGATGTTGGGCAGGACCCGAAGCTGTGACCAGTGAACTAACAGTAGCACAGTTCCTCACATGCTGGGACATAACGTGTGACTCTTTGACATGGCTGCTATTGTGGCAAAAATCAAATGTAATAATATTATTTCTAAAATAGACTCTAAGATTCCATCATTGGGAGCAGGAGAAGAGCAAGGTTTGGTTAAATTCCATGTATATTTCTCAGCTGCTTTCCGACATGTTAGAAGATTGAGGAATTGTTTTATTCTTTCCACTAGTATTTCTTATCCATTACAAAACTAGCAGTATTTCCTTAAACTATTACAAGCAGTAAATAAAAAAAATCATTTTGTAAGATCTACAAAGAGAGACTAGATAGAGAGGCAGCAGTGAAATGGGTTTGGCTCCAGGTTCCAGCTGTCACCTTCACAAGAAGCACAGGAGATGTCTGCTGACCTGAGGCACACAGAGGGATTATGTTAACATTTAACACAGAGAAAATAGAAACGAGTCAGGCCTTGCTGGGCCCATGCCTTTTGTTCTGCAAGTGTTTGTGTAAACTTAAAGGAGACTGCAGCAGGACAGTATTCTGACAAGCACAGCTTAGCATAATCGAGCAGAGCAGGAGCATGAGCAGACCAAGGGGAGAAGGGGTTGGGGGACTCCCACCCACGAGTATTTCACACCTCCTGGCTACTATGCAAGGAAATGTGCGGGGACACGGGGTCACCTCCTCACAGCTCACCATATGGTGTCCTCGTCTACCCCTTTACACCTGACCTTAGAAACATCTTCAATCTCTGTGATTTCTATAGCTTTCCCTCAGTATTAAGATTTTTTTTTTTTAACAGTCCCTTCCTCTCAGAGAACTTAGGTGTTAAGTAGTGAAAGACAGCAGACACATTTTCAGCTAGGAAAAGATTTGGTGGTTGAAAATTAAAAGGCTGAAAAAGAAAATATGTGGGGAACAAGAATCAGAGATTAGGGCCTGGATTCTTCTGCTGTTGGAAAGTGTGTGTGGAAGTTGTTTCTGCTGATGAACACATGGTGACTCTAGACATATTTGAAATTTCTTTTTAAGTACACCCAAATGTTGGGAAAACAAACATGGATCAGACTGGTAAGCAGGTCATGGAAATTGTCCATTGAAGAAACCTGAGTGCTGTGCAGGTCCAAGTGTGTTTATGTTACCTTGTAGGCTTTTCTTCGCAGACTCCCTAGCGATTAATGATGCTGGGCAGCAAGGACAGGGCGGGATGTCACTTCTGCCAGATTGTTCCTCCAAATACATAGGAGGAAGAGCTCCTCCATGTCAGTCTCTACAGCTGTAAGTCGGATCAGTGGCATAAACCATAATACCAGTGGTGTTAAGAGCCCGCAGTGGGCAGTGATGGTGATGAGGATCTGCAGAGCATTGCTTGTCTCCAGCAGTCTTGGAGAATCCCTGGCTTTGGCTCAGAGAAGAACAGAAGATAGCAAGCATGGCAGGCCATCGTAATCCTAGCTGCAGAACTGGGAACAAAAACTGGCATGGAAAACTGTTCTGCAGTTTCCAACTATGCTGGGGAATGGCACGTTCATTTTAGTTCTGGGATTACTGACTTAATTTTAGTTGCTTTCCATAACTGTCATCTATTTTATTTTTTTATGTAGAGCGTGTAATTGTATGTTATACACAGACTGCTTGTCAGCTTTGGCTTCTGTCTCAGAACTAACCGAGCTCTTTATTTGGGTGTTTCTCTTAATTAGAACATTTCCATGATTTAACTTCATGAAAATGGTAATGTTTCTTCCTCTTGAGATCATTGGCTAAACCCCAGTGCCAAACATGATCAAAGATTACTTCTATTCGAGATCTGTTGTGTGATCTTTATGAATAAAGTAGAAAGCCTCAATCCCAATTTATGCTGAACAACTGCTCACATTATAAAACTATCATGTAGTTTGAAAATAACAGGAGGAGAGGGCATGAAAAAAGAATGTAGTAAAAGTACCAGTTAGATAATTAAGTAATTGAAGACCACATAGCGTTTCCTTGTCACTGGAGAAAAAAAGAAGTATTTCTAGGAAGCTCTTGTTCCTTTTACTACTGCAAAATTGATGTGACTTGGAGAAGGCAAACTGGCTTCCAGAGTGTCAGCCCACTGACAGAGTCTGCAGCATCACCAAGGCCACGAGGTTGTGATGGATTTCCACACCCCTGGGGAAATTACAAGACTTGCAGTTAGATAAGTGATATTTATGTAGTGTATTGGTAACATATATAAAATTATATTTTAATATTAGTAAATTGTTAGACAAATTTTGTTTTCCTTAGCGGTAATCTCCCATTGATGATATATTATCTGAGTAAATTGAGCAAAAATGTATGCAAATAGAGGACCTGATCCATGAACACGTGTTCACCCAACCATTATATCTCCATGTATAATTAATATTAGTAACATTAATTAATAGTAGTAACATGTTTCTAAACCCGAGTAGCTTGTTAAGGCTGAAAATAACTATTGGGGGCTGGGGGGGGTGGGGGAGGGCAGTTTATCAAAGCACTGCGGTGATGGTGGAGTGCCACCTAGTGATGCTCTGCCTTACCACAGCGTGCTGGGAAAGGGAACGCATTTCAATTCCCTCCCCTCCCCGACTCCCGAGCTTTCCTTTATCAGTTCTTCCTATCGTTACCTTCCAGTGTCCACAAGGTTCATTTCACACTTTCCAGAAGACATGTACTGTCATGGTTCCTGCCCCAAATTGCTTACATTCTCCTGGGTGATGTTAGATAAGATTTTACTCTATTTATTTATATGTCTGCAGTAGCTCATAAATCCTTACAGTCGGGAAGTGATGGCTTATCACTTTCATGCCACTACAGTTTAGCATGCATTAAATTAACTGCCTGGGGGTTGTGACCTCAAATAAATCAGTAAACAAATATTTCTTTTCCAGTAACCCTTCTTGCATGCACACAAACATGCTGATTAGAACCTCTTTTTAATGTACTGGTGAAACAGGTGATTCTGCTTCTTTAGCATAAAGTACAGGTGTCTCTTGAACAAAGTCAGACATTCAGAGAAATAAATAACAACCTTTTCAATGACCTGAATCTACCTGGGTCTGTATTTTCCCTTGTTGCTACTGGAGACTTTTTTATTCCTATTTGAGGTGATATATTTTTTCTCCTGTGGCTGTGGTAGTCTTTTGCTCTTACTAGCAAAAAGGTTTTCCCAGAGCTCGGGAAGTAGACTCAGCTTAAAAGAGAGCATTCAAAACTGATTCTGCTTGAAGACCTCCACCTTGTCTAGAGGTTCACTCTGTGACATGAATGCATCATTTAGAGCCGTGGCAGTTACACCACTGTTGCAGGATGACAGGATATTTTCACTTTACTGATGAATATAAAGCACATGTAATGTTAAGTGGCTGGTCCCAAACGACAGGAAGTTCTTGACAAGGACAGAAACTCAGATGTCCTCCTGAGTGTCAGTTCAGCTCCTTGGTCATGAGCCTGTCGAGCCATTCTGTAGGTTTGTTGCAGAATTAATTCAAGGTAAATATTTCAATCGTGCCACACATATTTGTCTGGGTGGCACTTAAGACTATGTGCTGGGAGTTGTGGTGTCTTAAGGCATGGTGGCTGGCTTATCAAAAACAGGCTAGGAGTTACCAGGGACTCCTAACACAGTCCCCCCATTATGTCTGCACTGCAGTTAGAGGTGGAGCGACCACGATGGTGAACTTGTTGAATTTGAATGAATTTAGCTCAAATGGCACTTACCCATAGAGCGGCTCACAGGACACAAATCACGAAGCATTTGAAAAACACAGAACAGTCATAGACTAATAGAACTAATTGGGATGGAAAGGACTTTTAAAGGTCACCTAGTCCGACCCCCTGCAATGAGCAGGGACACCTTCCGCCAGATCAAGAAGCTCATGGGAATACCTCAATAAATGGGTATCATGTTTGAACACATGTATGCTCTTTGTGCACAAACGTGAACCTAGAGCACAAAGGTAACTACTTCCCTTCCTAAGTTTCCACTCCTGTTTTCCTGTTAAAGCCATAAAAAAGAGTATAAAAATATCAAGGTTATATATTTAAGATGTAAATCTGAAGGTTTTTTGTTTATCATTTTTTTTATTCTGTGCTTATCTCCTTCCTCCAGCAACATTCTGCTAAGAAGATCAAAATCAGGTTTTGATGGTTTTTTACAGCTGCAGCAGTTTTATTTTAAAAGTCTAAAAGTCTGGTCCTCTTGAGAATCTGAAATCCCAGAATCAAGGCATTTATCATCATCATCTTCCTGGTGTATTTTTTTTAATGTAAGAAAAATCAGTACAAAAGAAAACATGGAAAAGGAACAGCGCAAAACTTGGAAAAGGAACTTCATTGATTTTTATTATATTTCAAAATGATTCAAACTATGTTTCAGCACGTAGGACATTTGGTAAATTGTCATACATACAGAGAATACATCACAAAACGTGTATTATTCTCCAGTTCTAATGGTAAGATCAGAGCATCTGAAAGCATCAATTTGAAATTGCCTATTTTGTCATGAAATCAGTAGAATGAAGCGCTCCCATTCAGGCTTCATTAAACCCGAAAAAAGATGGAAATCATTATTAGTTTGAAGCGCTGCTTTAAGTCCACAAGCAACACCCATTCTGCTCGGGAAGTACACGTGGAACAATACATTCCCTG
>NW_009725111.1:0-9375 GCF_000703405.1 Apaloderma vittatum
GTCCCCGCTGTCCAGCAGGCCCGCCAGCATCTTCAGGATGGCGTCTTTCCGCGCCGTGCTCTGTTCCTGCGGGCAGAGAGCAGGGGAAGGTGACACCGAGGCCCTGGCCCCCGCGGCTGCTCGGGCAGGGGGATGCTGCGAGGGTGCAGGCATCCCCCAGGGGGTCTCTCCCCATTTCTCCACCTCCCCTCACACCCTGTCCTGGGAACTGACGCTTTTCCCATCGGACCAAAGGAATCAAAGGCTGCAGAGGTCGCTTCTGTGCCCCGGGCTGGACGGGGAGAGGCGCACGTGCCATGTTATAACCCGAAAAGAGCTGCTAATGAATCGCCATGAATTGGTTGTAAAGTCCCTGGCTGCCTGCACTAATTAAATATCAGTGAATGCCAAGCTGCCTTCTCTCCTAGCAAGCTCGTGCTCCCTTTGCTGCTCCTGCTGCCCAGCATCTGCCGTGGGAAGGTCAGGGAAGAGCCCCAGAGTCCTGGGCAATATTAAATTGAACGCAACGGGAGCTGTGACCCACCGCAAAATGCGGAGAATGAAATGTACCAAAGGAGAGGGCTGGGTTGGTGGGGAGAGAGATGCCCTAAGTATCTGGAGTGGAACATTTAATCAGCGGAGGCAGGCAACTTGTATTTCAAGACCAAGAACCTGTATTTCAATAGGCTGACCCTGGGGGAAGGTAGAGTGAGAGGAGTTGCTGAGCTCCATCCCTTTGCTGCCGCAGTGCCTGGGAGAGCACAGCCTGTGGTTTGGGGCTTGAGGGATTTCCATCAGCAATAAGCTCGTGTCTCTTAACTTTACATCCAGCAAATCTGAGGAATTAACCTCTCGCCTGAGCGTTCCTGGTGTCTGTGACTCATTAGCACAGACAGTGGTCCTGGACGAGCTGGGATGGATGGTTTGACAGGAGCAGATCCTGTTTTCTGTGCAGACGGGAATCTTAGAAGCACGTTTCTCTGTCACTTCTCAGAGGTGCCGTGTTTACCGCTGGCTCTGTCCCTAAGGACCACTTGTCCACTCAAAAGATGGATAAATACAGGCAGCAGCAATTATTTTGAGTTTACATTACAGAACGTTTATGGATATTTTTTTAACCACTGTTTTAGCTCTTGGAACTATCACTGCTTCCACACAAGAGAAACTGAGGCATAAAAGAATTACACGCTATGTTTGTAGCAGAGGAAAACAAAAAAGCCATTTTTTTGTGCCTGTCCTGGCTCCTACTCCTGTGCTGCAAATACAGAAATGTCTTGAGCCTGTGGGAGATGGACAGGGACCAGGGAACCCAGCTAAATATGTCTCCTGGGTCATGTCTTCCTTGTAAGCTCCTTTCCTTGCTCTAAGTGCTGTCTTGAAGTAACCTGCTCCACGGAGAGCCAGCAGCTTCGGACTCGGCTGGGGAAGGCAAAACTCAGCCTGCTGTTAGGGGATGTTCCTTACGCATGATCGGCCGTGGCTCGTAGTGAAACCAGGCAGCTCTTCCCCTGCACTGATCCATCGCCAACAGCCTTTCTAGCTGCTCCTGAGCTGCAGGAGGTGCTTTGGCAGCAGCTAGAGATCTGAGCAGAAGTGGGTTGGGGCACACCTTTGGGTAGCTGCTCAGCTCCCTGTACTGCCTCCACCAGCGCATCAGAATGGGCAGATCTTTCTTTTGCACTGTTGTGCATTTTATCGTTGTTTATATGTAATATCCTGATATTCTTCATACTTAAAACATTTCTCTGAGTTACAGTAGTAGTCACTGTAGGAATTGGCTCATCAGTATCTAATAATTTTTCAGTATGTGGAATGCTCTAAAGAGAATCATTACATCTATTATAATTATATGATTATTTTGTAAGCCACAGCCTGTAGAAGACTAAGCGTCATTACACTTAAATTCATTATACTAAAGCCTTATGTATCCATTTATTCCCTACAACTTGTTTCTTTTTTTCCCAGCAACTAGCATTTGCACCAGAAGGAGTTTACTTTCTAGGTACTGGATTTGTTATTGAAGCTCTAAGAAGGTAGAGCTGAAAGTTTACAGTTATCCCCAGAAGGGTTAATCCCAGCCAGCTGCAGAAGCCCTGCTCTCTAGCAGAATGCTCGCCCTAGCACCTCACACTGCCGACGTTTCTTTCTTGCAGCCAGTGTTGCTGTTAATGGGATGTGAGCCTGCTCCTGAAGCAGTGAGACACTGATGGATGAGCTGGAGCCAACGCTAAGGCAGAAAAAACGACGTGGATGCACACAAAGGAGAAGTTAGTGCCTTCGAAACCATCCCTGGGATCCTTCGCTTCCCTGGGTAGCTCCTCTGTGGGGCTGAAATAACGGCAGCCTCGCGGACGGAGCTGTGAGCGGGGCTGGCAGAGCGTGGGGCGAGTGACCCCGGCTCAGAGGAGCAGCAGGGACGCGAGGAACGCGCAGGTGAGAGAACCGCGGGGCAAGGGCGAGCAGAACAGAGCACTTGGTGAGGATTATGTTATGCTGCTGCTTCCTACCCCTTTGGCCTCTTAGGGAAATAGTCCAGCAAAACAAAGTTATTATAGTGCTATAGCCATTATAATATTAGAGTTTTGCCAGTTGGTAGGATAATTATATTGCTATAATAAGTTCTGCCACTGCATAAAGCTGTGCTGGTTCAGAGTGTAATTATTCTAGCAGAACTATGTCAGTATAACTCCCCTTGTGAATACTACTCTGGAAAAAGCAATTTTATTCTGATATAATTACTTCATTTATTATTCCTCTGTTACTTTCCTACTGAACCCATCTTTTAAACATTTGTCCTTCCCATGAGTCCTATTTAAAATATCATCTCCCTTGATCATTTTACCAATTACGTATCTTTTCTCTCCCTCCCTAGTACTCTGCTTTATTCTCTCATGCTGTACTCTTTCAGCAATATCATTTTCTCCTTTTCCCTCCCTTTTCTGTTCTTTCTTGCCAGTTTTTGCTTAGGTCAGGCTTCATGTTTGCAGCCCTCTGGCATCTGCCCTGGTACCTTTCTTAAATAAATGGGCTGATAAGCTGCAGTTACAGCCTGTGCTCCACCAGCGTGTGAAGCTGTAATGCCTTGGAATACAGAGGGGTAGAAGAGTTGTTTGCAGTAGGTGAAGCTCAGTTGCCCTTCCTACCCTTGCCCTGGCTCCAGCCAGCTTCTGTGTGCTCCCACCTCACCCAGCCCCTGCGCAGGGTGCGATATACTCACCCTGGCGTTCTGTAGTGCGAGTCTCTCTTCTCCGGGCAGCGCCGTGGCTCTCACGCTCCACACCAGCAGCAGAACGGACACCAGGCTGGCCACCAGCTGCATGATGTACAGGCTGTAACTACTGTGCTGAGTGAGGAAGACTGGGAGAGGGAGCTCTTTCTGGGCTCTCTTCTGCCTCAGACAACGGCTGCAGCCCCTTTTATAGCCCTCCCCCTAGCCCAGTGGGTGACGCAAACAATTAAGTCTATATCAAAGGCAAATTAGACTTTGGAGAGGTTGTTAACACTTGGCTGCTTGAGTGGGATACTTCAGTGCCTCTGGGCTTTCCATGTGCCAGACCTGAAGGGACTGAGGAAGCAAAGGTTTGGGACTCTCCGGTCACAAACTGTTTCTTCACCTCGACAAACTGTAGGCACGATCTGTGCCTCTCCTGGCTCGGTTCTGCTTGGGAACATAATGTTGGATACAAGAGGCCACCAGCTTGCACAAATGTACGGCCAATGCTGGATGGTTCAGAGGGAAGCGTAAAACTTCTGGCCACCAGTACTTGGATACAGGTTTGGACCCTCAGCCTGTGTGTCCAGACTCCGGGGGTATTTGGAACTCTGCATCCAGTGATGCATCTCGGTGTGGGATGCCGATACGCCTGGCTTTCCCTTTACGGTAACGTGGGGACACAGACTGCAGCAATGCAGTAATAGAATCTGTCTTGCAAATGCATGTAAGATTCCCTGGAAGCCAGTTGGAGGTTACTGGGTTTTGTTCCTAGTATTGTTTCAATATGTCTTGAACCTGTTCCAGAAGTATAGGTCAACACAGAGAGTCCTGACTTGGAGATGTTGGGTTTCAGCATTTTAAAGGGAAAACAAAGTACTGAAACGTTAGCCAGGGCCAGAGCTGCAGGCTCACGGTGTGCAGGCACTGACTGCAGGCTGCTTGGGGTAAGGTCCTGCCGTTTCTGATCGCTGGTTAGCAGGTGTTAATAGTGCTTCTCCCTTTGCCCAAAACGCTGTCCTGCCAGGGAGACAGGTTCGTGGGCCAGCAGAAGGTGCTGTTAAGCGCTGTTACCTGCTTTGCACTGTCCCCATCACGTGGGCCCGGCATCCGCTGTCAGACGCCTGTGAGATGCGGAGACAGAGCCGAGATGCCATCTCACCACTAGCCCCTTCTCCAGAAGCACTCGCCTCAGGGCAAGTCCTCTCCTGCCCCTAACAGCAAACCATGGTCAAAATGTAAATTGTTATCCCCTTATAGCACCTAAAACCAACTCACGGGGAGGTGACTTGGCCAAGGGGATGCTGGGGCAGAATTAAGACCAGAAGGCAGAAAAACCTGTCCCCCACTTCTACCACTTACCGGCATTACAGTTCCTGGAAACAGCATGAGGATGCTTTGCCTGCAAACAATCCAGCTCTTAACACCAGTTACACCGCCCTGGATGGTCTTGAGGGAAAAGATGCTGTCACTCCCATGCATATTTGAAAAGAAATGCTGGGTTCCCTCTCTGAAAGATAGAAAGAAAAAACCTTCTCTGAATCGTATGGACTTGTGGGGACAGGTGACAATCTAGCAATTTCTAGAAATGAATTTTCCTCAGAAAGTTTTGTAACCTCATTGTTTCTCAACCCCGCCTTGTGTGAGCTGGCTTCCGTGCATCAGTTCCAGATGAAATATTATCTGCTTCCTTTTAGACTGATCTTGCTAGTTTATCAGAATTGCTGTGAGCCCTTTGCAATGGATTCTGTGAAATGCTTCCCAGCCAGTCTGGCGCTCCCAGACAGAGAGCACCGAAGTACCAAGCTCCAGCACGCAGACAAATCACAGCGACTTGCCAAATGACCCACGGCCGATTTGCTCCAGGAGAGGTACAAGTGAGGGAACAGCAAATGGAGAAAGCACACTTGGTTGCTCCTGAGGAACCGAGGGCAGGTACTTGTGAGCCTGAGATATGTCTGGGCTGACAGGCTGGCAGAAGGTGAACCCTGTGCTGGTGGTTACGAGGCAGGGCTGAACCTCACGGACCTACCAGCCCAAAAGCTAGACAGACAGCAGAAGCAGCGCAGCCAGCTCTCCATGCTGGGGCCATCTGGTCTCACCAAACTGTTTGTTCTAATAAACACAGTTCTGTCTGCAGCTTCGCCTTCTGAACGGGCTGTTTTCTATAATGCTTCATTGGGCAAATGGGGTCACAATTATGACAGTGCTCTTCTACCAAAAGCGATGACTTGCTGAGCCAGAGATCGGCTTCTGGGGAGGCCCCGGGGATGTAAACAGTGACCACGCTGCCGTGAATCTGTCCTGGGATTGAAGTGCAGTCATAAAATAATTGTTACATCTTGAGGGGGTTGGCTGTGGAGAGTATCTGCTCAGACAGGTCAGCACCAAACCCGGGGCCCTGCTGATGTGCACAACACAGGCAAGACCTGTACGTGCAGCCCTGGTGAGGCTGGTGTCCCTCCCCAGCTGGGGGGGAGGGCAGCAGGGACCCACCGAAGCGCGAACACTCGAGTGCCCACGGCAGGGCTGGATCTCTAAATACAAACGAGTTCCCTCCAGGCTTTGCTACAGCATCGCTCAGTATCAGACGCCTCTTTTCCAGATTCCTTCATCTTCCCCAGTGCCTTTCCCTTTCCTTACATTCCCTCTGCTGCTTCCCCTGCATGTCTGTCCTCCTCAAGCTCTGGTCCTCTGGCCCCTTTGCAGAGACCCTGCTGGTTCTGCCGCCACCCCCACTGCTGACCATCTCCCCTTCACAGCCTAGCACACCATCTCCTTTTCCACCGGAAGTGAAGTACATCTGTGGCGATAAAATTTGCTCTTTTTAGTAACTGGATAGAGTTCAACGTGAGCACCAGGACCGTTCTTCATTCCTACTGTTCCCTATTCCCTGTCGCATTGTCTATCTGACCTTTAAGAAGGCAGCAATTCTTTTTTTTTTGCCGACCCTTAAATGCTTATCACTCCGTACAGGAAAGGTTTAAAGTCTTCGCTTAGAGGAATAAACTTTTCTGAGAATTCTTTCCTTGATTTCCTCTTCCCACTTTCTCTCTCTGTTATCTGACTCACCCCTTTAGAAGTCTTCTTCCTGGATGCTCTCTTCTGTCCAGAGCCACGCCTGGTCTGAGGGGGTTCCTACCATTTCACAGTGAGGGAAGATCTGTCTGAAATCAGCACACGGGTGAGCACAGCGTGGGAGCCTGGAAAGAGCAGGGATGCTCCAAAAGGAATTGCAGCATACAGGAACTTGAAAAGGGCTGGATTTCCAACGATTCTGGCTCACAGTTAACGTGACTTCAGCAGACACGTGGCGTAAGTTGAAAAGTACAGCAGCAAATGCGTACACAATCACACAAGGCAACCTCCAGGTTTTGTTGGTGATTAATGGTGCACAAGCAACATGCAATGGGAGAGGTTTTATCTTTCAGGAAAAAGGTCCCTGACCTCTCCTCAGCGCACGTGTACAGCAGCAAAGACTGGGCACTGCTGGAATACAGGAGCTAAGATTATGTCTGGCACCAAATGCCACAGGAAGGAATGAGATAATTTCTCAATTGCTCTCCTCTACGGCCTGGATATTTGCCATCTTCTGCCCATTTGTTGCCTGCTCTGGGTTCAGATCACTGCGCCTTGAAGCACACAGCAGAATTGCATCGGCCTTCCAGAACAAAGTTGAAATGCTTCTGCTCTCCTGTCATTGGAACCCCTTCTCTCTATCCTCAAGAGTTCCTGGTTGCAAAGGCCAACGCAATAAATAAAGCAATCGTCAGCTGACAGTTGTGTGCCTGCCTGGAAGGGGAAACCAATTTGTTCATGGGCCTGAAATCACAGCTCATTTATCAGGCCAGGCTTGCAGTATTCCCTCGCACTGCGCTCCCCAGGGGCCCCCGGGAAGCGTGCAGGTGGCTGTTCCAGCCACGGCTTTTCATCGCCACTCATCTGACGAACCTGAGGAAGAGTCTGCGCGAGCGTGGGCTGGAGCCGAGGGCTCCTGCTCCTCTCAGGGAAGAGCTGCGGAGCAGGTGCAGGCAGGAGGAGGGGAGCCCCACAGGGACGCTGCTCTCGGAGCACACACGACTACAAGCCCGTTCCAGCTCTCGAGGGAGGTGGAGCGGGGGGAATTGTGCTGCCTTCTCTCTCTGTCGACCCCAGAGGGGCTGCAGGAGGGTGAACAAAACCTTTTGTTATTTCAAAATGCATGCAAAGTTAAGCATTTCAGTTTAACCAAAAGTCTTCCTCAAAAATAGCTACTTACTATGAAATGCTTCTATTTCAAAATACCTGTTATCCACTGAAAATGTTTTTCCTGGTTCCAAGCAGGAGGCATTTCAGGCTGAGGATGCCTGGGGTTGCCACCTACCGCCACACAGACCGAGACCTCTGTTACACCACACTCTTCCCGTCGGTGGCAAGGCTGGCTGGACAACACTTGGACAGAAATGTTTCTCTATCATTTGGATTTCCCGAGGGATTGCAGATGTGCTGCACCTTGTGGCAATTCAGTCAGAAAGACCTCAGCGGGGACAGCGAGACTGCCAGCACCGCAGAAGGGACCACTCGGCTGGGAGAGCTTTAAGCAGGAATTCATGTGCTCCAGAGAGCGTGGGGTGCGTGTTACTCCTCTCCTACAGCTGAAGGGGGATGAAACAGCCGCACGGTGACCACATACACCATCCTACCCCTATCCTTGGCACACAAAATTAGCTTTGTTAAGCACACTCCTTCCCGAGGCTGCCCGGCCGTGGGCAGCTGCTGCAGCCATTCGGTACCAGGGAGAGGGCAGCCCCCCCTGGGGGTCCCCTGCTCCCCTCTCACCAGCCCTTCAAACCCCATTAGCCCTGAGCTGGGGTCCTCAAAAGGCCTATTGCTGAGATCCCTAAACATTTGTAAAGATCCTCCCTGCCTTTATCTGCTTCACACACCACTGTGTTATAATTCAGGTTCCCTGGCTCTAGTTCCCCATCTTTTGCATATTTTAAAAGCATTTAACTCCATCCTATACGTGACCAGAAAAGTGTCACCTACTCCCTATTTAACTTCCTTAAATTTCTCATCTTTTTAACATTTTGTCCAACTCTTTTGCTAGACCAGAGCTGCTGTTTCACACTTTTCCCTCTTCTTCCCCCACTGTTTTATTAAAGGAACTTTCCTTTCCTTGAACTTGGTGGCACTTGTTACTACTTTTTTGACTATTTGCTTACTGAGGCAGCTGTTCTCTGATGAAAGATGAATTGTCATTCTTCAGCAGTCTCTCACTCCAGCCAAGCTCCATCAATAATTCAGGCAGGCCTCGATTAGCTCTGGGTGAATCCAACACTCGTGCCAATTAACTGGCTGAAAGAGCTCAAGAGATACAGGCAAGAGATTTCTCTTAATTTTTTTAAGCTCTCTTCTGAATTTCTAAAAATTAAGTTAGTTCGATGAGCAAGGCACAGAGCAGAGAGCCTGACGCAGTTCAGAAGGCGCCAAGAGGCTTAAGCAATGGATGTGCTAAAGCCCATCAGGCTCCGTTCCCTCGCTTGTCTCCACCTGCTCCCACATTATGCTGGGACAGAGCCTATCCCTGTTCGCGTGCTCCTCGCTTAATAAGATGCTGGAACACGACTGCAGCACGTCTAGACAAACAGCTTTGTGGATCTGTGCTTATGAACAGCCTTGCCTGACTAGCCTTGGGCAAAAGCCAGCTGCAACTCCAAAGAAGTTCGTCAAACTCTTTTAGTTGCCCACCTGGAGACACTGCAGAGATTGCTTTTGAGTGTTCAGGACTCAGTTCTGCACAAGGCTCCTGAGTTAGCTCCTGCTGGGCATTACCCAAATCGCCAGTCTCTTTCCAATCCCCAGCACCCTCGGCCACAGCAGCTGCCAGGTACCAGCTCACGGCTCATGCGTTCGTGGAAGGGGTGATCGATCTGTACATTGACTGTGCTTGATTCAGGCGCTGCTCTCTGTCTCCAGCTACTGCATGACACCAAGGCACTTGAGACTGCCTGGAAGGAACGGGGATTTGGAGCGACTCCAAAACTCTCTGCAGGACCCTGTGGACAGTCTGTGCGATCTGGATGGCAAACAGCCTCACCTTTCTGCTCTTGTCATCACTGGCCACTCACTGAACTTACAAATTTGGAGAGAGCTCAGGGAAACAGAAGGAGTAATTAGCTGCGTGGAGGCTAGCAACAGGTTTG
>NW_009725111.1:9406-10901 GCF_000703405.1 Apaloderma vittatum
TCCCTCCTGGGCATTGTTGTACTCACCAAGGGTGGGAGGAAGGTTTGAACTTGTTACTATTTGGCAGCTGCTCTAAGGCTTTCCTGGACTACAGTCCTGATCTTCATTCCCATTCCAGGGGAAGGTGCCAGAGCTAGCTTTCTGTCAAGGATCAAGGGCTAAATAGGGTTCAGGTCCCACAGCAATTTAAACAGGAGTAGCTAGAACTAGCCTCCATTACCAGTCTGCTCTTTATACTAAAAATACAAGAGTTGAGTAATGAAAATGCCTCAATAGCCTGAACTAATCAGCAGCTGTGGGAGAGACAGCTACCCAGACGATTAAGAACCCCAATGGGTGTAATCTTCTCAACACAGAAATACAAAGGAAATTCAGACTCAGCTCTGCAGCTCAGCAGTATCTTGCAAACACTTATGACCACAAAGAAGCTCTACTGGTACTGGTAGTACGAGGGGGCATTGGGAAAGAAGTCATGACTCTCATCAGAAAGGGGAGAAGTAGGAGTGGGTACTGACACCACACAGCCCTGGCTGTAGGCACGCAGCGGCTGCACCACCTACGCTGGTTGTGGTGCCACAATTATGGCAAAGCTCACCTCCAACCTCTGCAGAAATCTGCTCCTTCTAGTTTTCTCTCACCAAGCCAAAAAGCCTCCCTCAGCTCTTTTTTATCTTCTCCTGATGCCACCTAGTGACTGTTCCCAGCCGGTTCAGCCTCAGGTCAGAACTTGGTTCAGGCCACTGAGCCACCGCAATTTGTAGAGGGAAGAGTGATGCAACTGAGTGGGGCCGGTGAGTGACAGGAATTACGTGATGCTACCAGGGAGATGGGCAGCTGGGAAACAGCTTGGAAAGCTGTACCAGAGGCAGCATTTGACCTGAGAACAGCTTGGATAGAAGGTACTGACTTCTGCAGCACAGAGGATGACAGAAGCTGGAGCTGTTACGCAGTCAGGTTACAATACAAAACACGGAACGGGATCACTCTTCAGAGCTTACTTTTGATGGTAACTTGTCACCCCTAGAGACAAGGGAGAGAGGAAGTCAGACCAACTGCAGAGCACCCCCGGATGTCTTCTGACAAGCCCAGCTAACTTTCAGGGCCTGTTTCCACCCCCACGCTCTTCAAAAAGAAACTCACCGACCCACACGGATGTCACCTTAACCAGAGCCGAGTGTTTAATTGATTGCAAGGGAGTGACAACTGCACAGTGGCTGTGCCAGGAAGGTACCCACTGCACAGCGGTGGTACGGAGTCTTTAAAAAAAAAATTAAAGAAGTGGAGGCAGATCCATCTCGCAACAGAGTACAACGAAAAACAACTTCTGCAGCTGGGGATTCTGGGGGCAGCATTATTAGAAATAATGATGCCTCCTAAGGACTAGCAAATACCCAGGCCTGAGGCATCTCAGCATGACTGAGACAAGAGATTCGTCAGCACAACTGACTCCCCAACATTGGTACTTAACAGCAGGCAACGGATCTAAGGTTTGTTT
>NW_009725112.1:0-356 GCF_000703405.1 Apaloderma vittatum
ATGGGGCTGGCCATGGCTGTGGAAAATGGGATTTTCTGCAGCTCCATCCTGCCTCCCTCCCAAGCAACAAGTCCTCTGCTGAGGAGACAGCATTTACACATCCGTGTTAACCTACCCAGGAGCAATAATTTAGAGAAGGGAATTCTACATGAAGGCAGCAACACATTCTCTGGTTAGTCCAATATTTCTCCACCCCTGAGGTGTCTCTCAAATACTCCCAGGTTTTTAATTGTCACAGACCAGCTCCTCTAGGGTGAAAACTGGAGCAATTCCACTCCTACTGTCCTCAGCAGTGTTTCAGCCCAGCTAACGCTCAGCTGTTCTAGAGATTTTTGTTTCACTGGTCACTGTTTGGA
>NW_009725113.1:0-241 GCF_000703405.1 Apaloderma vittatum
GTTGGTCCGTCTGGATGATCACACAGCGCTGGACCAGACCTGGGGAGGGAGAACAGGAGGGAGATCCAGTGAGGCTCTGAGCTTGTGGGGAACTCCCCGGACAAACACTCTCCGTTTTGGGGACCGTGGGCAGCTTGAGCATTGTCAGCTCCTTCTCTGGAGATGTTCCAAACCCGCCCGGACGCGTTCCTGTGGGACCTACTCCCTTCCAAACCACAACATTCTGCGACTTTGCGATCCC
>NW_009725114.1:0-331 GCF_000703405.1 Apaloderma vittatum
AGACCACTGTCCATCATTTATCAACAGTCCTGACTTATTGGAGAAGTCCCAGCTGATTGGAGGTCAGCAAATATAACACCCATCTGTAAGAAGGGAAGGAAGGGTGACCTGGAAATTACAGGCCTGTCAGTTTAAGTTCAGTGCCAGGGAAGCTGATGGAGCAGGTCATCCTGAGTTCCATTATGCAGCACATGCAGGACAATCAGGTGCTTAGACCCAGACAGTGTGGGTTTATGAAGGGCAGGTGCTGTTCAACAGACCTCATCTCCTTCTAGGACTGGGTGACTCACTTGCTGGATGAAAGATGTTGTGGATGTTGTTTACCTTTTTG
>NW_009725114.1:347-6265 GCF_000703405.1 Apaloderma vittatum
CCGACAGCATGCTCCTGGAAAAATTGACTGCGCTTGGGTTGGATGGGCATGCTCTGTGCTGGGTGAAAAACTGCTTAAATGGATGAGTCCAAAGAGTTGTGGTCAATGGAGTTAAATCCAGTTGGCGGCAGGTCATGAGCAGTGTCCCCCAGGGCTCAGTGCTGGGGCTGCTTCTGTTTAACATCTTTATTAATCGTTTGGACCAGGGAATCGAGCGCACCCTTGGTAAGTTTGCAGATCACATCAAGCTGGGTGGATGTGTCCACCTGCTTGAGAGAAGAGAGGCTCTCCAGAGGGATCTGGACAGGCTGGATCACTGGGCCAAGGCCGACATCATGAAATTCAATAAGGCCAAATGCCAGTTCATGCGCTTTGGCCACAACAACCCTCAGCAGCACTACAGGCTTGGAGAGGAGTGACTTGAGAGCTGCCAGGCAGAGTGGGATCTGAGTGTATTAATAGATGGCCGGCTGAACATGAGCCAGCAGTGTGCCCAGGTGGCTAAGAAGGCCAACGGCATCCTGGCCTGGATCAGGAATGGTGTTGTCAGTAGGAGCAGGGAGGTGATCATGCCCCTATACTCGGCTTTGGTGAGGCCTTACCTCTAGTACTGTGTCCAGTTTTGGGCCCCTCACTGCAAGAAAGGCACTGAGGTGCTGGAGACGGTACAGAGGCGGGCTGCCAATCTGAAAAAGGGCTTAGAACACAAGTCGTAGGAGGAAAGGCTGAGAGATCTGGAGCCGTTTAGCCTAGAGAAGGGGAGATTGAAGGGATACCTCATCACTCTCTACAACTGCCTGAAGGGAGGTCCAGGTTAGATATTCAGAAGAATTTCTATACTGAAAGAGTTTTCAGGCATTGGAACAGGCTGCCCAGGGAGGTGATTGAGTCACCGTCCTTGAAAGTGTTTAAGAGATGGGTGGATGTTGCATTGGGGGGAATTGTTTGGTAGGTTGATAGGGCTGGGACAAAGGCTGGACTCAATGATCTTCTAGGTCTCTTCCAGCTGATATGATTCTATGATTCTAAGAGATTTTATGACATGACTTGAGGTTTTACAGATTTTTTTTTTTAATATTAAAATCAAGAAATTATTCAGAAAGGTGGATTTATTATAAAAATTCCCACTGGAAGGAAAACTTATTGGAGTTTTAAGTACCTGCTAATCTTACTTGAGAGTTTGGATTTTCCTTTATTTGCCTGAAATTGTTGTTTCCTATAGATACTGAAAAATCCCCTAATACTTTATTTGGCACAAGAAAAAACCCCTCTGTACAATCCCCTAAACCCATTTTCAAAACTCAGAGACTTAAATGGGTCCACGCCATCTGTTCCTTTTCACTTTGGCAGCTCTGACTTGACATCTGGTAGTTACAGAACTAAGTGTGAGTTTGTAATTGGAATTCAGGGATCATGACAGAGATTTCATGTTCCTTGTTTTAATAAAACTTACCCATACTATGTAATATTGCAGAGATGCTATCTGAATGCTGGCATATCCAACTTGCTTGTGTGTTTTTGATGATTCTTCTGGAGTATGTAGAAAGAAGCACCTTTATAATGATTTTTGATTTATTTCTTTCAGTCATGAATAAAGCATGCTTTAATGATGACAGAGTTGTGGTTTTTTTAGGTGTTATAGTCTCACTACTTCTATAATATTTCTCTGCATAAACAGGCAATATGACTTCTTTCACTGGGAGAGTTCTTGGCTGAGGGATAGCAGGATTAATCCCTGAGGATGTACTGTGTTCATTTGTGACACAGAAGATGGCTGAGAGCCTCTAAAGAGTTAAAGCACAAGGTATTCAGAGACCGGCAGTGTTATGAACTATGAAATTGAACCTAGTCATGGAGAAGGGAGGGGAGAGAAAAATATGAAGGACAGGCAGAAATCGATTCAAAGGTGAAGTTAGCTGGTATGAAGGGAAGGAAGGAGAAGGTATATGCAAGAGAGAGTAGAGAAACTGTTAAGGAGTTGTAGTTTGTTTCTTCTTTTTCCTGTAGGTGTGAGTTTCCCTAACCACTCAGGATTTCTGTCCTGAACACTTTTTGATAGATTTTCTTTTGTTCATTTGTCATTGTTTTTCTTTGCTTCACCACTAGAAATTATTTGGGGAGTATATCCTTACTTCAGTGAAGAGACAGCACTTTGGCTTTTTCCTTCAGTTAGCAACTTGAGCTCAGTTCTGCAGAGAACAGAGAGTGGACCCAAGGAGCTGAATTTAAACTCATGCTGTTTAAGATGGTTAATAATTTCTAAGAAATTCTTCCCACTCTTTCATCCCTCGCTTCTCATGTCCTTGTACCCCTCTTCGGTCAGTGAAACTGAAGTAAAATTCTTTTTTAAAGGGAAGGTACGTTCTACTTTTTGGGGGATGTTTGTTTTCCCCTGATTTGTCATGCTGCTGCTTTTATGAAAATGGTGCACTTTCTTTTTGTAATGGCTTTCCATTTAACCCAGACTTGGATTTGTTTGTATCTATTACAGTCTGTTTCATAACAAGAAATGTTGTACATTTCTTATGTAGCTCTAAATTTGAGAGTCATTATCTTGACATTTTATTTGGGCTAGATTTTAACAAATGTAATTAAGCTTTGTCACACTTTTTTTAGACAGTCAACACAAAGTTATTTCTTTTCTCTTTAATATAAAAAGCTCTTTTAAAGTAGTTCCCTTTTAATTACTCCTGAGGATGTTAATATTTGAACAAGACTGTAAATGTCAAGTCTCGATGAGTCAGACCTAAAATGTTAGAAAGCAAACTGTTTCCTAATGTTCTCACTCTGGTCCAATCCCTGTGAAGTGCCAAGTACTTCCTTGTAGGTGCAAAACACATTTCTTCCAGCATCAGACAGGGAAAGTTAAAATAACCTAGGACCTTGCAACACAATCCTGTTGCAAGGGATTGCAATAACTTCAGATATGCCTGATCTCCATACAAAAGAAACTATGACAGCTTTTCAAGAATTATTTTAACTATAATTGACAGGAATTTTTGTGAGAGATGGAACCAAAGCCAGCTTGAATTTCATGTGGTGGTCCCACATTATTATCTATTTAGAGATAAAAGTTAAATTAGTGAGAGCTACCTGTGTAGACAGATGCCTGTATAGAGGTGTTGGTGAGAAGCACATGAAAGAAGAACTATAGAGGTATCCTTAGATATGCTTACCCATATCAGCTCTGTTTAATACTTTCTGCTCCCTCCCATTCTTCTGCCTTATGCTGCACTGTGGCATGTTAATTAAAACTCATTTTTACTTGAAAAACAGTTGTAGCAAACTGTGGTAAGTGGGGAAAAGCAGCAGACAATGGGCCTGATTTTATGAACGTCTTCAGCTTCTAATGCTTCAATATTTCAAGAATGCTGCAGTATTACTTAGGTTCAAGAGGCAACCTGGTCTTTCCACAAGGTCTTTAATTCTTCTTTCCTCTGTCCCATTTATTTTTCAAGCACCAAGGGTCTTGAGACAGGTCCTGTTTTGCTCCAGCTGGCTGACTTCCATGCTATGCTGTTGATACCCAGAGGGAGAAAACCTATGGAACCGTTCTTCTTCCATAAGCATCTGGTGACAAAGGGAATACTGACTCTCTCCTAGCTTGAATAATTCTACCAGATTCTATTTTTCTTTGTAATGAGGGTTTCAGCCTTATAAACTGCTGGTACAGTCTTTTTTTTTGTTGCTTTTACTTGAAATTTTCCTTTTGATTTCACACACAGTGAAGAGCTGGGAAAGTGGAATTAAACTGGGCTTCCTGACAAGGGGAAAGCAGTCTTTCCATCCACTTGCATCTGTCCTTCCACACATCTCTGATCTTCTTTTCACATCTGACTGGCAACTTCAGAAGATTGAACTTATGCAAGATCACTGCAATGCGAAGCAGAGAAATCCAGATTAGCGTTAACCCAATTTGTCTTGTAGCTAGAATTCAGCACTAACTTCCTCTCACTTGTTTCTGCTGTGGCTGCACCTCTTCCGTGAGTTTAGCACGCTGAGATGTCTGGATGGAGTTCTCTACCATCTGAGCCCATGTTAGTGACCTCATTATCCTGTCAGCTGTAGTCTCTGCACTGATTTCTGATCAGGAGTCTTGTTAACGTCCCTGTACCGGTATCTTTAACTTGATGATGTGCCAGTTATGAGAAATTTTTATGGCTCAATCTCAGTATGGCAAGTGGGTGGTAAGAAATCAGTCTGTGGCTTTAATGGGTTCACAATTTTCATAATGTTCCCGTTCCCATATTGCAAGAATAAATTGTTTGCCTTCTCCATGTTTCCCATGCAGCTGTGCTTGTCTTTTGTGTTACTGTTTTATGATGCCAACTCAGGTTTAATATGCTGCCCACAGTAACTCTGGCCAAACATTGTTTTCCGGGTGACAGCTATTCGATAGCTTTGCTTCACGCTATAGCTCTTGCAGTTGTTCTGGTGTTCTGTCCAAGGTGACTTTTGTGTTATATTGCAAATTGTCTTTCTTGCTTTTGTCTCCAAAGTAGTTGCAGCTGTTTTTCCCTTTTAGTGGACCTGTGACTGTGACATACAGCCTTTCTAATCAGTGTGTTTCATTTTGTTTACCAACATTAATAAATTTAACATTTTTTTCCAGAGTCCTGGGTACCTCCTATCTTCAATATAAAGGCTCAGCATCCGTTTACTGCTTCATCCATTTTGTTAACCCTTCTGACTGAAAGTATTACCAAGTTCATTTGAATTAGTTTTGTGACTCTGAGAGTCAGGACATAATAAAGGTTGTTCAAAATGGTGAAGTTTTCCACTTCATATTGCTGTACCTAGGTTTTAAAAGAAGGAAAAGTAACCAGTCTTCAAAGGGTGAAAACTCTGAATTGGGGTGATAACTGTAAAGACAGACTCTTCTAAAAAAATTGAATTAGCATTCTTTATACAGCCATTAAAGAATACAACAAAGTGAGTGTGGTTGGTGGATATATTAGGGCTCATATTGTTAAACTGTTTGGGCACTCTGACCCAGTAGATGCAGACAAATTCTAAGAACTCCTGGGATGATGAGTAAGATACTGCTAATATTCAGTAGAGCAGACACAATATCAGAAAACTGTTCTTAATATTGTTTAGCAATTCCCAATATACTCTCTGTTTTCCATTTATAATTTTAGCACAGGATAAACCTTCTGGCTGAAACTTTTCAAGTTTTTTTCTTGTCTCTGCTTGACTTTTGAATTTTTTTTTAATCAAAGCTTTCTTACACAGAAAAAAAAATTAAGATAGAGGAATTAAAAATAGGTAGTGTTGCTGATGTTGAAAGTTCCTGTTGTATGTTTATTTGATTTTACATTGTTTGCTTTAGCTACTTCAGAACCTTGCTTTATGTTTATCTGTGTTACACTTCATCAGGCCATATGTTTGTTTCTCTAAGGTCGTTCCTTGGCAGCCAGCCCTCACCTTTCATAGTCTGGATTATATGTTTCACTGTCTCACACAAGACTTCATCTTCTTTTCCAGATTATTTTTGAATATGTGAGGGAAAGAATGGGCTCAGTACAAACCCCTGTGAGATTTCATTAATGACAACTTTTATTAGAAAAAACGACCATTTATTTCTGTCTTGTTTCCCAATTTCTATGGAGATTTTCCTAACTTTTTAGTTATTAATTTTTTAACCCATGTGAGAATTTGTCTCCTTGCTTAGGAGAGGGAGACTTTATCAGACACTGCAGATTCAAACAATCTATATAGCCCATTCAAATGCTGATTCAAGTTGTTGAATTGTTTTATTCATCTGTGGCAATTTCTACATCAGACTGTGCTCTCTGAATGGTTGTTTTGTAAAAATGTGGTTCTCTGGACAAATGAGTCTCTTTGTCTAAAATCTCCCTCTGATTCTCTGAACAAGGTCTCTATCCTAGTGTCCTGGGTTTAGCTAAAACCCAGTC
>NW_009725115.1:0-958 GCF_000703405.1 Apaloderma vittatum
AAAGCCCAAGAGATCCTCATATCAACCTTTGTGTAGCCACACAATGCACAGGGAGATGACCTAAAACGGGCTAAAATGTGTCCATGATGGCAGAGATAGGCAGGATGGGGTCAAAACAAGCAGAACAACACACACAGACCAAATAAGGCACCATTGGGGTGAGAAGATGAGGGAGAGAAAGAGAAGGATAGGGCATGACCTCATCAAGAAAATTCCTTCGGCATTCAGCTGAGGAGTGTTACATCTTCTTCCTGATCGTGCCACTTCAAACAGTGGCACTGTTTGGCACTGAGAGGGACTCAGTGTGAAGTCACTTCTCTGCTCTGGAAGCATCCACTATTTGAGTTGAGTCTTCTGCCCACACTGCTGCATTTCTGCCTGACAATTCCTGGGGCCTTTCATCCTGGAGCTCTGAGGAAACCTCTATTGGAGAATGGGCCTGATACAAACCTGGAAATGAAAGGGAAGCAGTGCAGGAAGTAAAACCACAATCTGCATCATCAGCTGTGATGGTTTGTATTCAAGACACATGTGTCAGAAAATTGTTACCTCTGCCAAGGTTGTCTCAGGTTCCATGGCACTGAGGGGCAGGTATAAAAGGCAGCCCAAATCTCTGTTCTCTCATCCACTTCTCCTGCTCCTTTTCCTTGAGAACAACCTGTGTGCACGTCAGATCGTAACTCAGTGGAGGTCTCAGCTGATGCTGGCTTTGTCATATGTTGGGATTTGAGACCCTTTCTCCTGACAGAGGGAAGTGAAGAGAAATTCTGCTTAGAGAGAAATCGGGACGCGGCTGTGCCTACTTTCATTTTAAATATTAGACGAGAGATTCATTGCATTAGAGTGAGCTTTGTAGTCCTTTCCCAAAAGAGGCATTGAGGACCATGTGATTCTGGGCATGGTCTCCGTCTTCCCAGGCACTGATAGCCCTGGCTTCTTCACGACAGGTTGTTCAGTC
>NW_009725116.1:0-493 GCF_000703405.1 Apaloderma vittatum
AATAATTCAGAGTCTGACTCAAAAGGGAAAATGGACTCGAGACCCTTCTACCGATTTTCTAGCCGTTGTGCTGAGTTGTGCTCTAGTGAAAGATATTGAGTCCAGATTCTCCCTCTTCAGACTCATATTTTAAAACTCAAAATTACTTTTCTGCTTACAAATGGGGCCATTGTGGAGATGTGGATAGACATGACTCATTGGGTAGGTTTTCTTTAGCACACGAGATCCCCATCTTTCCTCTGTCCAATTTCAGTTACGGCACCCGTTACTCACTAAGCGCCTGCAATATACCACCAAGAGAGCTGTTTGCTTTAATAAAAACAGCTTTTCACTTTCAAGAGTTTATTTGTGATTGCTTTAAAGTATTATCTTCCTCCTAAACTTGAAGACGCAACAGATGGGACACAAAAAAAATGCGGAAGGCTTTCCGAAAGCAGCTTCAGGCACCCCAGGGCGGGTGACTGACCAACGGGTGGCAATGCCGGTGACTGAC
>NW_009725117.1:0-495 GCF_000703405.1 Apaloderma vittatum
CATATGGCCTCTGGGGTGCTCTATGAAACACCCCACAGGACCCCTGGGATACCCTGTATAGCCCCTGGGATGCCCCATATGGGCTCTGGGATGCCCTATACAACCCCTGGGATGCCCTATAGGACCTGGAGATGCTCCCTATGATCCCTGAGGTGCTCTATGAAATACCCCACAGGACCCCTGGGATGCCCTGTACAGCTCAGATATGCCCCATATGGCCACTGGGGTGCCCTATACAACTCCTAGGATGCCCTATAGGGCCTGGAGATGCCCCATGTGGCCTCTGAGATGCCCTATACAAGCCCTGGGATGCCCTATAAGGCCAAGAGATGCCCCATATGGCCCCTGGGATGCCCTATAGAGCCCCTGGGATGCCCCATATGGCCCAGAGATGCCCCATATGACCCCTGGGGTGCCCTAGGCCCTTGGGATGCCCTATAGAGCCTTGAGATGCCTTATACAGCCCCTGGGATGCCCTATAAGGCCAAGAGATGC
>NW_009725118.1:0-2164 GCF_000703405.1 Apaloderma vittatum
GGAGCCTGCGGCCTTAAAAGCGACGCTGCTGCCAATCCCGTTCTTCAGGGGTGCCCTTTTTCAGGGTCGACATCTTGGCGCAGCCAATAAACCCCGGCATCCGCAGCGAGGAGCCGCTCATCGAACACTTTCCACTGTAGTATTTGGCTGATTTGTTCACCGCAAAACCAAAAAGATGATCCAGCTGGCATGAAAATGACAATTGTCACGCAAATTGCATCTATACTCTATGCCAAGTGATTCCTTTGCATGATTCGTACTGGTGTTTCGTGTTCATATACCAGATCTCTGGACTTCTGAGTGAGGCAGATGCATTTACAAGTAATTTTCCGATGTTACTACTCTGCTGGGAACAAATGTAAGTACAAGAAAACCAAAAAGGAAGTCTCTTGTATCCCATGAAATAAGGAAAGGAGGGCTGCTGCCTCCTGGTTAGGACTGCTCCGTAAGCATCGAGAGACTCGGACCAGAGTCTTTGCACTCGTCTATGCCTCACAACTGTGGGCAAATCTTTTAAGCTGTGGTTATCACCACATCTGGAAGTCGAGTAAGGTGAACTTGGATCTCCAAGAAACTAAAACCTTGTTGTTTATAAGCCAGCCCTTAAAATCAACTATCATGGGATATGTCTTTTCAATACAGGCTTTTTTTTTCCTCATAAAACAAAATTCAGTTTTGACTGTTATTATACACTGCTTAAAAACTGTCACTTCCCCCAACTGCTTGCATCCATCATCAAAATCGCTGGCATTATACCTAGTTTATGATGTTGGCACTTGTGTAATTTTCTTACAGTAACTTAAGTTTCTTTAACCATCAAGAACGCTGGTTGCCAATAAAAAGCAACCGTAGGGTTAAGTAATTATTTCTGGACACCAAAAGAAAATGTTATTGTAGGAAAACGGGAAATGCATTTCTGCTTTAAAACCAGACAGGTTTATTAAATTATCTTGCCAGCACATGCAGAAAACAATTTGCAGTTACACCCCTGTTTGCTGCTCCAGAAATGCTGCCTGGCTGTTTCCAAATTGTTAGCACAAATATCATGTTTTGTTCTGAAAGGCAGACTCCACAGTGGCTCAGGAGCTTATATAAACTAAAAGGGCAACACAGCAGAAGATGCTGCCAGAAGAGAATTTCATTTTGCTGGTTAATGTACTGACAGCCTGAAAACTGCTCATTCAAGGGTACTACGCTTCCGTTACAGTACATGAACCCCGAAAGAAACCTAAGCACAAAGAGCCATGCTGCAAAATGATGTTGCCAAACCACGCACTGTCTTTATGATAAAACAATTCCTTACCATCTGTAGTTTGCCATATGCAGGAATTCAGATGATTTAACTGTTAGCCTGTGCTGTGAAAATAAGAGAGTAGAAGAAAACTGGCAATTTTTTTAATGTATAGGTCAACAAAACCATTTAATTTTGCAAGGGTGCTAATAACAACCTACTGCCAATTTTGAAAGAGAACAGAGTCTGTGGACTTATACTCTTTGTTGTAGGAAGACAACTGGGTTTCACTGTTGCATATTGAATCCTCTTAGTCTTGCTTTACTTTCCTACCTGGAAATACATTTATATCTCCATTAGCTTTTCTCTATATAGCATCACAACCTTGTAATTTTAGGTACTGGAAGCCACGGAGCATAGAACCACACAAGTCTTGAAGACATGGGAAGAGATGGGAGACGAGATTAATTTGTAAGGAGAATCCAACTCTGATAAGACAAGGCCAGACCTCTATTGTCTACATGGCAGAAACAGAACTGTTTGTTCAGTACTTTATACAATAGCATCTCAAACTCCATTGGCTTCAAGTAATAACTCACTTTAACTTTCATACTGAAAAACCTATTCGGTTAAAACACTGAAAAAATTTCCCTTGCTCAAAAGAGTAACATCTCGAGACACTAAACAAAACCACTGAAAAACATCCCGTTTGCTTTGGCAACTCTGTCTCCATAAGGTATCTTTTTTTGGTTTTCCTTTTCCAAAAGGGAAGCCCACAAGAAGCCTGACACAAGAGCTGGCCTTTAATGCAATAGTGAAAAATGCCCGTTTGCTCATTCGAGCCAACTCTCAGTAATCCGACGTCACTTCTGCGGGGCGCGGGCGCACCCGCTGTCCCGCACACCGGCCGGGGCGGATCTCTGCCCGGGGACC
>NW_009725119.1:0-3367 GCF_000703405.1 Apaloderma vittatum
GTTAACATCTCAGTAATCAAAAGCGTTTTGCTTTAAGCAGCATTAAGTGGGCTGAAAATACAGCAGGTTTAAAGTGGAGAGGCTGAGGAAGGCACCTTCAGTGGATCTAAGCTTCTTCCTGTAACTCACGAAGTCACAGTCCAGACTACAAAAAGAAGAAAAAGGTTGGCAAGAGGACAGTCTCCTTCAGCCCCTCACCGTAACAATGCTGCATTTTAAGAATTAAAGACACCAGAGATAGGTCAGGTGGGATTTAAGAGCTTCCCATGTTGATCGGCCTAGTTTGAGTTTTCCTTTGTGCTTGCCCGCTGACACTTCTCAGCCAGGACTACGTGCAGATACGTGTGGTTACCACAGTGTCTGTTACTTGTATTATGGCACAAATGTAAACTTTGTCCTCCCATTAAATACTCAGGGGTTACATGAGAACTCAAACCAGAGACCGGACTACACGCTCTTTGGCTTGCTGTCCCGCCTCGACACCAGGATCATTTCACCCAGCAGCCGAGTGTCTACTTGAAAAAAAGCCTACCTACTACTGCAGTGCTCTCGGAACTGCCCCACACCTGGCAAGAAGCCCGGGCAGACGAAAAACATTTCTCAGGCAAGGGAGGCATATTTTCTACTCATATTCTGCAAAATGCAGCTGTGAAAACGCAAGGTTGTTCAGGTTTCTAAGTCCTTGCTGTCTTCACTTGCACCTGTTTCACCCTGCACAGCTACTCGAGATCCAGCTGCTGGAGCCCCCACAGTGGTCACAGCCCTATCACTCACTGCAGGCAACTGTCGTAAAGCAGTTGCTGCCGTTTCAAATCAATGTTGTACATAATTTGAGTATCCTGGCTTTGTTTAAACCACACAAGTCAGTGAGTTAACACCATTATTCCAATTCTACCAGAAATCCCCATTTGGGTGAAACTTACCAATAATGATGATGATGATAATGAGAACAACAGCTATCAATATTGCCCACATCTGTGAAAAAAGGCCATACAACACTTACTACAAACCACGCAGCAGCATTAACTGGCCTCTAGGCTACAGGAAAGCAGCCCCTGCAAGGCACTTCTGCATCATGTGCTAGACCTAATACAGAAAGTAAAAAATCCCTCGGTAAGCAAGCTTGATTCACCACTGGCACTCAGAGACAGGCTGCAGGCTGTGCGAGCAGGCAGAGCAGACCAATAGGTTCTTTTTCGTTGTGCTTTCATGCAGGGCCTGTCTCAGGTGACTGTACGAGCTTAGACATCATCTCTACTTTTACTCTATACCACATCTTTCACTGTCTTTGTTGCTCACCAAAGATGATTCCAACCTTCGCTAACAGCTACAAGTACAGGAGTCTGAGTAAGCTCCTTCTGCTTTCTAGTACCTCCTGCCCAGTAACCCAGCCAACGCGTTTTGAGCCTTTTTCTTCCCGTTCCCCAAAGACTCATATTACAGAGGCATTTCCCACTGGCCACTACCATCTTAGACAAGGTCTTGCATCAAGCAGCACAGCTGGTAACCCAGTTCTTGGTTACTTCATCTAAGCATTATGCCACATTTTAAAAAATAAGACGCTGTAACTTAAAACATCATCAGCTAAAGTCACTTTTACTTCTGCCTTTTGAGATGGCAATGGTAGTAAGTTAACTGCAATACTGCATAGTGTAAGCATACGAGCCATGGTTACCTTACAGTTCTTCCACCAATACTTCCTTTTCAGTTTGGCTGCACTGGTCTCAAACTGGGAAGCTCCTGCTTGCAGTGCATCAGCACGGTCATCCAACTCTGACAGCTTCTGATCTCGCTCCAATACCTTGTCCACATTCACTCTCATGATGTCAACAACCTATATCAATTTAAAGCTTAAAGTTACCCGTTTTATCTCCCACCGTGGAACTTAATTGCAGGCAACAGATGGTACTCTTAATTTCTTCTTCTCAGAAGTAGGAGTTATTGCCTTTTAGTGTATCCAGTCATAAGCTTAAACAGTGAAATTCACTTGTGGCTGAAAGCCCCTAGTATCTACTTCAAAACGTCAGTAGTACCAGTAGTGCTGGCATTCCCTTCAACCTGGGAACTAACTCCTGGCTTACTTCAGAAAAATTCGCATACAAACATGACAATCAACAATGTCAAAAAATACTACTGGTAGCCAGCTCAGCTGTGGGACTCCTTGGATCTCTGGACAAGTCTTACTTGCTGCTCAGCCTTCAGTGCTATCTTATGCCAAATCGTCAAGCACTGAGTTTGCACCTAATGTTTGGACAGTGGTGACTTCTCCCTACTTCCCCACTCCAGCTGAGTGGATTTTATTTTTTTTTAACCTTTGCAAGAGTTAAGATGACGAAAGTACAATAAAGCAAGCTGAATGATATCCCTTCTAATTATATAGATTTCCTGAAGAAGAAACAATTACACTGCTAGACTTTTACCTCATCTACTTGGTGCTGAGTTTGCTGAAGACGACGATTACCGCCAGCAGCCACATTTGAGCTTCCAGGGCCACTGGCTGACCTGCAGTAAAGAAAATCAGCATTATTCTGTTTAGCTTTTGACAGGCTGTGTTTTGGGTTCAGATATGCTGAGAGTATACAAGTCATTTGACATTTCTGAAAACAGGGAACTTGTATTCTTGGAATAAATTTGGGGCAGTTTCCTATCCGAGAAGTGCTGTTTTAACAGCTGACAATAGGTGGAAGTCACACAGCTTCCCAAACATCTTGCCAGCAAATTGCTTGACGTGCTAAAAGACAGCAGTGGCTTACTAATGCTATAGTTGACGGTAACGCATATGGCAACCCCAACAACAGTTCACAGGGCTCAAGAGTTTGGGCTCAGCAGTGTTCTTGTTTTCCAGGATGAACATAAATGCTAAGAAAAAGCGCAAGAAGGAAAAAGTGTTCAGCATATACAACAATTTACCTCTGGTCAGCTTTGACTTCATAACCTCAGGCAGTCAAATTCTTTTCACCAGCTGCAACACCCTGCATCTTTGTGCCAGACACAAGAGCACCCGTACATCTCTCCCATACCCTTTGCATCACTTCACCAAGTTTTTGTTGGCTATCTCTAGAACCATCTGCACTCAATTTGCTTTTCCATGTTTTTATTTCTTCTTCATCAAAGCATGTACTATTTAGCATAGCCCGATACTCAAAATCTGAGTACTGGCTGCATTTACACACTGACTTTTAATTTACGTTTATCAAGAACAAACATACACACGCACAACGAGCAAACCAGGCAGGCTGTGACAAGGCTCAAGAGTAGCCCACACACAGCACAACACAACCGCTCCTCTGCTTTGGCGCTTCAGTCGCCCTTTCAATGCTGTTCCACGGCTGGTCCCAGACTGAAGGGCCTCGGACACGAAATCCCT
>NW_009725120.1:0-10533 GCF_000703405.1 Apaloderma vittatum
GACCCGGCCAGCGGGCAGCGATCGCCTCGGAAAGCGCCGGTTTTACTATTGTGATTACTTTTTTTCTCCTCGTTATGCCTTCTGCTTTTAACAGGAGAACCACTGCTAAGGCATAAATCGAACAGAGTCAGGCTCGGGCTCCTGCCTTAGGTAAAAAGAGCGGGGAGGCCCGTTTGTCTTCAAAATTGAGAGTAAGGAATTGGGGTCAGCTCCAGCGAGAGCTTCTCCTTAGCAGCTCACGGGGCCTTTACCGCTAGTTTGTCCCATCTAAGGCACAAAACCACGTACGACACGATCAGCCTGTGGGCAGCCCTGCTCACTGCTGTCACCTGTGTTAACGTGCTTGGAGCAGTTTTGCCCATAGCTGTCCCATAGTTTGCTCTTTCTCTGAATTACAGAATACTCGGCTAAGGATCTCCTACACCAACATTGAGGTGAAGTTCTTCGGTGAAAGAGATTTTCTGCGACTGTTGGGCAGAGCAGCCGAAAACATCCGTTTCGGAGCGCGGTCCCTCTCCCCTCTCTGATGAAAGAAAACCCCTTTTAAAAGTTTTAACATCCAGCACCCTCAGCAGAAAAACACGTCTCAGCATGAGAGCTAGGTAATCTCTTTACAAGACATGACACACTATGTTCAGCTTAAAAAAAAAAGAGAAAAGCCTTTTTGCCTGCCCAAAGGTAGAGCGAGGGCCCTCCGCTATACATCTCTGCAGCACAAAACTTTCCAGTTCTCTTTAGAGGCAGAAGAGTATTAATCTCAACTGTAGGCTATTGATCTGTACATTTTATCACAATCTCTCACTTTATCATACATGACAAACTGGACTATTTGAATTATATTTCCAATTTAGAGGGGGGAAAAATGGAAAGCATATCTGATTTAATTCCTGAAAAATCTTCAAGCTTCCTCATATTAGAATTCTACTTTGTTTGAGCTTTAGAAAAAAAAAAAATCTTTCAATGGCCATTAGCAGAGATAAATTCTCTCTCTGTTCAATAACTCTGTAATTTAGTTTCTACACTAGAAATTAATAGAGCCCCAACTCCTAAGTATCTAAGGGATTCGCGCTGCCCACACAGATGTCTTTCTGTTCAAATGAACCTTTTACCTACAGTCCCTGTATACCTTTCAGTCAGGTTCATTTCAATCCGATTAATTTTCTATTAAATTTTAAAGAATAGGATACAAAATCATAGAATTTCTATAGAACCGTGACTTTTCTAAAATATCTTTTTCATTTACAAGACTATGGGGAAAACCAACTCAATTTGCCAAATTTGCATAAATATTATGTCGATTTTCCAGGGCTAATCATAACTTTAAACCTGATTTGTGTTGATGCAGCTGTAATCAAACTTCAAAGGTTTTTATATCTTTAAAAGTACAGCACATCAAGCACGTGTTTCTTTATCTGGGTTTGGGCTTGCCACATATTTCTTTAAAACCTGTTTCATAAGAAATTGTCATTCTAACTACAGCAACATTTGAAACAAATAGTTAATAATTATCATCCCGCAGAATTTCTGCTATGGGGACAGAACTTCACCATAATCGATTTTTGTATCTTTCCTCGACATTGGGAGCAAATTTGTGTAGCAAGAATACAGGTATTTTTAAATGTGTCTCATAAGAATATTCTTGAAGTTCATTAAGAATCTCCTCTTAAAACGTTTCTGATATAGGAAGCTTGAGAATTCCAGAAAACTAAAAAAAAAAAAATAAAAAAATTAAGCAGTCTGATTTTCTCCACTAAATCCAGATGACATGCTGTTGGCAAGAAATAGGCACAGGTTTCCTATTTGTAATTCCATATCCAAAATCATAGTCTAGCCACAACAAAATAACATTCAAAATCGGCGAAGGAACATTACATCAGTTCTTTAATTACAGGAGGATCGCGAAGCCGATGACTTCTCCAAGTTCTGGTTTTATTTGTGTGGGGGAAAATATCCTCCATCGGTGCCACAGGCTTCCAGGCTGGTTTTATGCTACGAGTGCGAGAGGAGCCGTCTCTCTGCAGTCTGCTGCTGCTCTCTGCTGCTTCCCATCGCGGTTAGAGAGGACACAGGAGAGCCGGAGGTGGCCACATAAAGAAAATAAATGTTTTTTTTCAAGGCAAAGCAGAATGCTGACGCAGAAGAACACGGAAATTATTAGATTTGCCACACCGCGCAATCTCATGGGAGGAGCGGGATGGAATAAAAGTGCCGCTGTCCCTCACCGATTGCCAGGCACGTGGTTATCATGATAATTTGCAAGGTCCCCCAAAAATGAGGAAATAAGTTATTGCTTGTTTCCCTTTCTAATTCCCACTGCTAAGGAAGTTATTTAATACAAGTCATTTTCTATCTTTTCGCTGCCACAGACATCACATAATGAAGTTTTGAGTTCCTCTACCAAAACTCCACAAAACGGAGGAGGAGGAAAGAGCGAGCTGACTCCCCGGGCCCTATTCTTCAATATTCCTGTTCCAAGACCTGTATTTAGGAGCTTTTCCTTGCCATTGCGGAAAGAGATGCGCGAGCTCCATCTCCGGAGTGGATCAGGGTGATGCAGGTGACAAACGTGGAGCTGAGAACCCGCAGAGTCTCAGCCTTTCTTTCTATTTTTATAAGAACCCCAAACGAATTTCTTCTAGTCCTGTGCTCAGACCGCTGGACAGAATGATGTGAGGCACAGTAAGGAAGCCAAGGATAAAGTCAAAAAGTGCGACGTTTTCCTTGAGCCCCTCTGGGGGATTTTAACCTCGCTACCACTAGAATTTGCCCAGCCATGGCAGAGGAACAGCGTGGATTTACCCTGTGACAGACTAAACGGTTAACATTCATAAACCGCGTGTGCTTCATGTTATTCAGTGGTTTAACTATAAAAAAAATGCTCTGGGATGCTGTATTACCAGTGCTGTATTACATGTAATTCAGATACAGTACATAAAACCGAATCGGAGGAATCAGAATCTAAATGCTGGGCTGGGCTTCACTAAATTCATTTCATCATCTCTGCTTCCTCCCTGTACCACTTTCCAGACAGGTATGATAAATAAACTCTTTTCTTAGAGAAAATGGCACCTTCGGTAGCATAGATTTTCTTCCTTTTTTTTTTTAAAAAAAAGAGATTAATAGATAACTTCCTGTATTGATAAAATAACATATTGTGGTGAAATTCACCTTTTTTTTCCTTCCCACATCTTCAGACTACCAGCAAGCGCAGCCAACTGAATTCCCTTAGGCTGTATGAAAAAAGTAGGTCAACAGCGTCCAGGCTTCCTAAACATATTCTTCTCTAAAATAATCTCCTAGGAAAGAATCACCCAAGTCTCCCAGCTTGATCAAAACGTGAATAAATTAAAATCTTTTAAAAGCTGCATTAAAACTTGAGGAAAACTGTTCATTCCACGCCTTCCTGCTGCCCCTCGCAGTCACTTTGCACGGGCTTGGACGGGCAGAAGCCCTCTGCAGGGGCTCTCTGGACTCAGATGTAATGTGCCATTTGTGAACCAAGTAGCAGGAAATAAACTGATCTTACTTTCACTCAGCAGGAGCAGAATCTGGCCTCAAAGAGATCTGTTAAAATTCCTTCTCACAGTAGACTCATCTTGAAATGAAAAAAAGCCAAAACAACAGCAAACTTGATTAGGCTGAATTATTCAATATCTAGCTCTTGCTTTAAATTACAAACATATTTTGAAATAAAGCAGATTACAAGCGCATTTTACGTAGGTTTTGAAGGCTAAATATGATACACGATTACTAAAAAATTGCACTGTAAAGTACGCTGGTTGAACAGAAGTGGCTGGGTGTTGTTAATGATGTTGCTGTACCCCATCAGACCAGCTTCAGGGGCTGCCTAATTGTTTTTCTGTCAACCTATAAATTCTTGAGTAACAACAAAATTATTGTGATTTTTCTTACTAAATAATTCATATATCACAAAGCACGTAAATAACCAGGCCCATGAATCACTAAGCACGTAACAATCATATCTAATGGCACTTCTAAGAATAAAAACAGGCTTGACTTTGTAATATTTTCTAATCTGTTCCAAAAATTCAGGTGTTCTTTGAAAGTGGTCTGTTTTGAAATTTACATTTGAAACTTGAAAGTTTCCTCAATCAGACTTTTAAGGCTGAAGAATGGCTTTTAATCATGTTTTACAGTTTTAATTCTGCAAGGATTATTAATATTACCGAAAGTAATAAATTGGTTTTATAATGAACTAGAGCAAGGCTCATAAACTGTGCTTAAAGTGACGCAATTACTGTTAAAAGCTCTCTGGGCCGTGTGTGTTCCACCTTACCAGGCAACCAGCAACCCCAGCGCATCCAAACTGGCTAAATCAGAATGCAGAGCACCTTAGTGGCTTCCTCTCTATTTATCTTTAATATTTTTAATATTAATATTTTAATATTTTTCTCTATAGGACAGTCACGTCACTGAAAATGTTTGGAGTCTGGATAATTTGTAACTTGAACTCGGACAAAATCACCATCTCTTACCGTCTGCTGCAGAAAGCTCTCACGCTCCACGTACATCATCGCTTTCTACAAACCTATCGCTGTGCATTTACTACATGATGATATATTTGCATAAATAATTGTCAAACTATACTGCTCTCTGAGTAATATCTATTCTGTGACACATTAGCCCTCTTTATTTCAGCTGCGTTTATTCACGTCCTAATTCGCAAAGGTCAGTAATTGACAGCGAACGTCCTAATCATTAACGCAAATTTTGATGTTCTACTGCACATATGCTTTATTTAAGACTTAAATGCAAACACATCTTACTCTTTTCTAGATATCAGAAATTCTTTTAAATAAAATTGGAATATATTAGTGAGAATTCTTACTCTACAACCCGCTTGCTGTAATGCCGGGGCTGCCACTTTGTTGTATTTAAACTGTGCAACGCAGCCCAAGAAAGCGTTAATGTGATATCTACTTCCATCATCATGTGTATTTTGGGATGAAGTCAAATGAACTCTTGGAATTATTAACTTTCCTGTAGTAAAAATGATTAAGGAGTTACAGTAAAAGCCAATTTTAGATTAAATGGACAAAGTAAATAATATGGAGCAAAATCATCTTTGTTACAGGCAAAGTTGGTCTAAACCAGAAGCCTAAGGGCAGTCAACTATTAAGAAATACTGAAGTTTTATTCAACAATTTGCATCAGGGAGAGCTACAACTGCAGTTTGCCAGGAGAGTTACACACCAAGGACCTTTTTGCATTTAGATTCTCAAAGGGGACTATTAAGTCAACTCACACTTTTCTACTTCTTTTTTCTTCCCTGTAGAATGATTCCAACAAATTCTGCTTCATCAGGAATGTTGAACCTGTCCCTGACAAAACGCAGTAATGCTTTTGAGAGCTGGAAGAACGGAGTCCGGATTCCTGCTCTCTTTTTCCTGAAAGCGTTCGCAGTGGCAGGGGTTAGGCAGTACTCCCAGCTGAAGAGTACCGGGCTGAGGTAAGCAGCTTCCTCTGTTGACGCCTGCGCGGAGCGAGCACAGCTATGCAAAAACAACAAAGAAAAAACCTGACAGATTCTACCTGATGCGGCTTTGCACGCAGAATTACAGTAGGGCAACCACGTGAAGTAATTTGAGGATGGATCCAACTTCTGCTAAAGTCATCGAGAGGTCAGTTGGCTCCAGGTTTCACTGAAGACTGGAAAAAAGCACTGAGTATTGCTCCAGGGAGAGAAAGGAGATCAAGAAGGGTCGCAACAACTTAATTTTTGAGACAGCGGGAGGGTACTAGTCGTGAACAATTGGGAATCCTTACCGGTATCTAAATCTTGTATTAATTTACACTGGAAAAGAAGTTCAGAACCTCATGTTGAAACCATGTCCACCTGAAGGTTAGCAAGTAGTGCACCTAGCGATAAAAGGAGCGCTATCACGTCTAAAAATTATATTTAAGTACAACGAGCTGCCTAGAACATGTCTGCGTTACTAGTCAGCAAACTCCATTAAACAAACATGAGAACATCCATGCGTTATAATAATTTGGAAGCGTAGCAGAAAACAGTGTTTCTGGTGGTTCAATCATTAGTGCTACGGAGTCTCTAGTGAAACATTTGTCAAACATACAAAAAGGTATAAAAGTGAAATATAGTAATTAAGACCGGGGCTTTATCGATTGCGTGGCTTAAGTAATTTTTCACAACAAACATAAGATTTAATAAGTATAAGTAGTTAAAGATCCTGACTTGGCTGTAGTCATTAGCATGTAATTGAACTGGTAAAAAAGATCAGTTAAACCTACGTTGATTACCACCATATCTTTGAAAGGCAATTAAGGACCTCAATCATTGCAACAAGATTTGATTGTGCAGCCTTTATTGGACATTGATCTTTCAGCAAAGCGCAGTTACATTTTCCATTAATTTACAGTAACACAGTTTAACTCGGATACCTGAGACCATTGACCTAGGTAAGATGTAACGCTAAGAGCTCGTTTAGGTTAAGATGCCCCCAATAGTCATTAGTGTTTAAAAAGACTGCTACAAGAAGCAGCTACCTGATCCTCTGGGCTTCAACTAAGGTTTCATTTATCCAAAGTAGTTGTTAAGTGAGGTGAAACAAAGCTCTCTGCCTTTTTGTGGCATCTCTCACTCATTTAAACATCATTCTTGAATACAGTACCAAGATAATTAAGGCATGACTTACAAGAGAAACTGCACTCGATTTCAGATGAAAACGGCACAGATCAAATCCGTAAAAATTAGACGGGTCATTTCGTAGTTCAATCATCTCTTGAAAAATACACATCAACACCAGTGTATGTTGCATACGCAACACGTGCGTGACAGAATACCTAAAAAAGGGAAGCTGTTGATTAAAACAATTACAAATAAATCGATCCCGACCAGAAGCATCAGCAGACCCTGCTCTCCTCATACTGGAGTGTCCCTTCAGGAGCCGAGTGCCACAAGGCAAGGGGTCACGGTGGCAGAAAAGTAAAGCAGCAAAGGTTCAGCCAACAAGGACGTGTGGTGTGCTCATCCCTGCTTGCCACTCCCATGTTCCCCCCAGCCTGACAGATTTCGGACACAAGACGGCGTGACTCTTCTTGGCCTTCAACATTTCCATCTCGCCTTCAGGCCAAAACTTAAGGGATAAAAAAAAAAATAAAAATACTAGTAAGTACTTAAAGCAAAAAGAGGATGACAGCCAGATGAAGTATTTTACCTTGGGTTGAAGAGGAGCCAGTGGGTTTAAAGTCATACTTGAAAATAATTTTTGTCATGCTTTCAGAAGTTATAAATAGCCTGTCTGCCCGAGAACAGACCCCATACAAGCCTTGATGAAATGAATGATGCTATCCCTGCTCTCTGCCCTCAGACATCTTCTAGTTCATCCTCCAGCATGATCAACTTCGTAAGAGCAAGAGGTCTATTGATTTTCATGTAATACAAGAAAATATTACATTTGCTTAATTGTTACACAGCGAGATCATTGAACAAGAAATCAAGTCCCTATTTAATGCTGCGAGCAGCACAGAATTGCAGCAATCAATAGGGTAGTTTGTCAGAGATGTTCTCTAAGGAGACTTGCCCATCACCATACGGACAAGGAGTCATGTCGCCTGCATTTATTGAAAAACAGGTAAGCAAAGTCAGCAGTACCCATTATCAGAAATCAAACAAGCTGCAGCGAGCGGCGGTGCAACTCCAATGAAGAGCTGTATTTATAGTCTGGTAATTAAAAACCATTTTATCAACCTCGCGTTGAGACTAAACCTTTACAGCAAGGTATCGACAAGATCCGTGGCAATGAATGAGCAGTATTTGACTTTAAACTTATGAGCTGTGGTTATTTAACTTTATCCGATACAGCGAAAAATCGGTTCTCGAGAAATGCCAACGGTTGTTTTTATTATCAATGAGGCTTCTTTTCCTACCATCCCTTCATCTTTGAGACCCATTCCGTGTCACGAATATTCTCCAAAATTAAACATAACAGTGCAAATGCTTCTCTGATTAAAGTGTTATTTAGTGCTGCCTGTAGAAAAACCACATCTACTGCTTCATTAAGTGAGAAACAGTTCCATTATCTGGAATTAAGTGAAAAAAGTACATAAATGAAATTATAGTTGCCATGGCTTGATAATAATTTATTTAGGAATAGTGACTGGTCTCCAGAAACAGCAGCTCCCATTTTACATTTATCTTACTGATAAAAATTGGAATAATCAACTTATGTCACCAGACATGGGGTCTGGCTCAGACAGCATTATCTGCTGGCACTAAACCTAAGTGCCAGTAACACAGCCCGTAGGGGTGGTTCTGCTGTTTGAACTTTACTATCTGGAAATTCCATATTTCCACCATCCAAGTAATTCCCTAAAAGCTTTTTCTTTGCCCGTGTTTCCAACTGAATTTAAGTCGTTCCATCATCATATGTGCTTGTTACAGCTGTGCTCCGTTACAGCTGGAGAAATCAGTTATTTTGCATCAAAAGTGTGAGTGTTATTCTTCTCATTCTCTGGTGTTAATTAAAAATATCAGCAATTTGTGAATTAGTGCAGGTTCTAAATTACACAGCTTTCGTTACTTACCTTCCAGAGAAAACAAAAAACCCTGGAGTTCAAGAATTGCAAAAGGTACACGCATAAAACATATTTTAAATACTTTATTTAAATATCAGTTGAAGAAATGCGATACAGTCGTTTTTAACTTCTCAGGGTGGTCTCTTTCCAAAGAGAGTCTTCCAGGGAATAGTCAGTGCCACAGACTCATTCAAACGTGCTTGCAGCTCTGACAATTAGCAGGTTATAAAACATCTCGTCAGTCTAAACCTAAGCACCTTCATCTTTTCAGAGACACTCTGAAAACATCCAGCACGTCCAGCTCCCTTGCCTGCACGCTACAGCTCAGCTCTCTACGTTGTCAGACGTATCTCTTTAAAATTACCACAAGTTTGCTCAGCAGTACTCATCACTGACTTCCCTCAAATTTCACACCCTTAGAAATATTCATTCTCCTCCCAAGGCTTCTACTTTTTCAACCGTACTGACCTCTGCAAAAATAAACCTCTCCCGACCAAAAAGTCCATGAAGGTTCCTGACGACAGCGTGTTAAGTAAAAGAACTCACTGTAAGAAGGAAAAAAAAAAACAAAAAACTTGCCTTCAGTTCTTTTTTAGTCAAAGGGAGGAGGTAATCGTAGCAGCGGTAACACAGAAACCCACCAAATGAGAGGTACTCGAGGGCGTGATTTCAGTACATCGCACCTTCATCTTCTTTATTTAGGAAATAAATAGTAACGGGGCCACGGCTTGTATGAACAGTCTCTGTGACACTGACAAAAAACCAGGAGCCAATTCCATACAGTAAAGTTGGGATGCCTGGGAAAAGACAAAAACACGTTACACACAAACACAGGGGAAATTAAAGCCGCCTATTGAGAGGACAGAATAACGACTCCAAAATGAAATTAAAGGAAAAGCGTTCCTGTAAAAGCTTCCTTGTTAACGTTTTGCCTTTACCGAAATGCCTACAAGCAGCTACCAGCACACAGCACGTTTCGTGCGTGGCGAGCCCGCAGGAACCAGAAAACAGCCGGAGAAAAGCAGCAACACGAAGGAATTAACAGAAAAATAAAATGGGAGGGCAGCACCATGACAGAAATGAAACACGGCCACGTATCCAGCCTGATTTCTATCGACTGAAGAAAAATATAGATACTAACATTAAAATAGACTCCTGAACGCCCACTTAGTTACCAGCTCAGAGTTTGTCTACGTGTCAGAGCAGAGGTAGGAAGAACAACAAGCAGCGACTTGACATGAAGCTGCTCTTGGCAAAATTACACCAGTAGCCAAGACTACCAGCGCCAGCAGGACTGGAACGAGCAGAAAGGTGTGTACACAAAAAGTGCCATCATTTGTAGCACTGCTGAGTTACCTGCCTGGTACAGACAGCAAAATTTCACTTGTTACAGAAAAAAAAAAAAAAGGGAGATGGATCTAGGCTGAGGTACAGAAACACTGAATTTAATGTGCTCCAAGTTACCCAAGTGCTTAAGCTACATTCTCAGAAGAGGTGGCTTTTTAATCATGCTTGACAATACTTTAAATACGAAACATGCAGGGCAGCTGCAATAAAAATGGGGAAGATAAAAGGTCTGACTACGCGGAGGGAAAAATAAAATCAGACTTAAAGTTATTATCGAGAAATCAATCTTTGTGATTACATTTTCTCACTATGTCAGTTGGAAAGATCAAAAAAACGAAGACCAGCAGACAGGTTTTGTAAAAACTCCCTGACAACTTGCAAAGCCAGTGAGGTTTGTTTCTTAAAATGAAATACGGCAACAAGAAACTGATGGAATGGGGTGACTGATACCCCTTCAGCAAGCGTTGTATACCCAGTTGTGAATAACGACGTATTTCAGGACTTGTATCTATTTTCCTATGGATAAGGGAGTGACAAGAGGTTTTTATTTGTACTTCAGCAGTACTTTAGCATCGAGCACGGTCCGAATCCTCCACGACGTTACACACCGCCTGCACGTAAGATACAAAA
>NW_009725121.1:0-1235 GCF_000703405.1 Apaloderma vittatum
GGAATGCAGGACACACAAGCAGTGTTGATGTTGGTCTCCTATGTGCTCTTTAGCGCCTTATTACCTTTTCTGATTGAGCTGCTATTAGCTTTGTTTACTGTCGTAAACTCTGTTCTCTTTGATTCTCCTCTTCAGGAGACGTGATGCTATGTGATATTTAGGACATCTAATACTGTAGTGTTTTCTCTACCTGTGATTATTTTATCTTTCTCTATGTGCACAGCAACGTCGTTAAGCAGTGAAGGTGTTGTGGACTTTCCGATGTTCTTTTTAATACTGTGTCGTAACCGTACTTAATATCGTAAAACCTTTAGAGAGAGAAGCATGACCAAATATACATGTTAGAAAGTGGAGTTTTGTGGTCTCCCTTTTCTCCTGGCCAGGGAAGTGTCATGAAGTCCACTGCCCTGTTTTGATTTGTTACAACAGCTACACTGTTTAAAAAGCCTTATTAGTAATAATATTAATATTCATCGTCATCACAACTGCAAAATACCCTCAAGCCAAAGAACTGTCCCTTCCAAAGAAAACTGAAATCAAATTCTCGTACACAGTTGGTGTCTTTTATTTTATTGATGTGCGCGTCAACTTTTTTTTTTCCCTCTCAGAGCATCAAAGTGATGTTATTTTCATTTGGACCTGTCCCAACAACACCTTGAGAAAAGAGCATTACTCCCAACTCTGCCACATTTCTCTCTGAGGTAGCTGAAGCATTGCCAAATGTGATGTGTGAGCAACAAGCAGTCTGCTGACACTGTGTATATGATACTGTCTGTATGTGTTTCTTGGTGCTCTCGTTGATAGGAAGGGTCAGCAAATATCTGACTGAGCTGAGGTGGCACTAGGAAACTGTGGCCTGACACCAAGATGAAGGTGGCACTGGAAGTGAGTAGGGCCTCACCATTTCCTGATGTGAGGGAAGTGTGATTGTGAGCAGTGGGAAGACTTGTGTGAGGGAACTGGAAATCCTTGCAAAGCCCATGGGCCATGTCATAAGAGAAGAATGGGAGAGGAACTGCTTATCTTGAGAATGTGCATCTGAGTTGGTATTGATGTGATGGTTCATTTGTCCTCCTCAGGCTGATGTTTAAGGGCACATGAAGAGGGGGATGTATTTTTTTTTCATTTGACTTCCGTTACTTCTGCACTTGCAGAAGCAGCCTAGGTAGAGATGGTATGTCCTGATGTCACTCATAGCTCTCAGATGTGCATGTTCACACCAAACCCTGCACAGC
>NW_009725122.1:0-10187 GCF_000703405.1 Apaloderma vittatum
GGGAGGGATGCTCCCCCAGCCCAGCCCCGAGGTTTTTGACCCCCTAGCCCGGCCCCGCTGTTTTCGGGGGCTGCTGGAGCAGCGTTGCCCTGCGAGGCGCCCCCGGGGGGAGAAGGTGCTTCCCGCTCCGGCAGAGCCCTCTTCTCCCCAGCTTGGGGCCTTTGGAATTTATTTTTTTTTTAGTTATTTTTATTTGTAGCTCTTGACAGAATCTTGGAAATATTAATTTGCCCTAAATACTGCATTTTTTAAAAAAAAATAATAAGCCAAGATGCTAGAAGCAGCTCTTTGCATGTCCTCTGCCTGGATAATAACATCTAGAATGATTTATCCTGAGAGTGTTGTGATGCTGGTGAGAAATTGCTTCTGAATTTTGCACATCTCCTGTTTTGCAGTATCAGGTGCAGCAGTCAAGAGCTTCCATTCCGGTCCAATTAGGATCGTGCGTCTTTATGGCATAACCAATCTGGACATACAAGCTGCTTCTTTATTCATTTCACTAATTGCTTGGGGCTGTTTAAGCTTTTCATATTTTTTTTTTTTTAAAAAAAAGGAAGAGAAAGGTAAAAGTCAATCCCTGGAAAATCCAGCAATTGATAACAGTCTCTGTGCTGGAAGGAGCAGAGATGAGAAGACTTTTGATTTGTAATTTGTGGTCTAATAAACTAATTAGGACAGAACAAAAAATAATGGAAGCCTTGCTGGTTTTAGTCAGCATCAAACAGAAAATCCGAGCTGGTTAATTTTTGCTACATGGCTTTCAGTGCTAATTGCACAGTGACTGCAGACTGCCCATCGTGACCCAGGGGAGGGTCGGGGTCTCTGCACGTGGGAAAGGAGCATGAGAGGGATGGGGAGCGGTGGCATCTGCGCAAAAACCGCAAAACTTGTTGTGTGGGTATAGTACGTGGGATGAAGACCCTGTGAAAAGGGAGGGCAGCCCCTGAGATGTGCTGTGATTTTGATCCTTATTTAGCTCCGTGTGTTGCTGCTCCTGACCCCATCTCTGATATGAACGTGCTCTTCATCTCCTTGGTGGAGAGCAGGCTATTGCACCCAAAGTCGTTAAGGGGCTTGCAGCAAGGCCTAATGACAATCTAAATTGGGAACCTGAGTTGTGGCATGGTAACACTGGAATGAATGCTATAATTAGGAAGGCAGTGATTTCCCAGTGATTTCTAAAGCACTTTGAATGGCCTGGTCTCATCTGCAATGCTCCCTCCCTCCCTTAGAAGTTTCTCCCTAATGTGGGTCATGCCTCTGCTGCTTGCAGGTGGCCCAGTACAGAATCGACATTTTTTTTTCAAAGTTAAAGTGCCTTTGAAATATTATTTTGCATCTAACGCAGAATGTAATGAAAAGACTTTAAAGAGCTGCTGACGCCTCGTGGAAAACTGAAAAACATTCTGTTGAGAAACAATTCTGCCGGGCTGTCTTATCTGCTGTTCCCTTTGCTCGTTTTTGATAGCAAGGGGCACTATAAATATATATAGTTATACATAAAAATGAGAAACCTTGGCAACCAAATAGAAGGTTAGTTGTTCTCTCGTGTTCATTCACTGTGGGCAGGTGGGTGAGGGGACAGGGAGCCCATCGGTTGCCATTTCATCTTTGCAGCTCCTGGACGGATGCTGGGGCCATTTGTTGAGTGTTGGAACAAAAGGCAGTCCGGTACCAGTGGATTATTTTTTCCTGGAGGTGTTTGTTAACCCTCTAAAAATAGCGGCAGTGGTTTCTGGGGCACTCTGACAAAGTTGGCGGTGGAACAGAAAGGAAGCCACGCTCCGGAGCTGGAGGACAGGAGCTGCCATGTGGCAACAGGGGCCAAGCCCCCCCGGATGGCAGCAGGGCCAGTGGCCCCGTGCCGCAGAGCCTGGGGAAGGTGCGAGGCTCCAGCCCGGCTGCCTTCATGCTTGCTCGCCTTGAAGCCCAGGCAGCACTTTTCCCCCCGCTGGTGTCACTCACAGGGTGCTGGCAGGGACGTTGATGCCCTGTGGGAGCCGGACCCACGGACTCACAGACCCATGGGCCCATGGACCACGGACCCACGGACCCATGGACCCATGGACCTATGGACCCATGGACCACTTCCCTGCGCCCAAACCACAGCAATTCCTTTAGGCTGAGCTGCAGGCCCTGAGGTTTTTCCTCGTGGGACTGACAGAATTGTTACTGCCTTAAATTAGACCTGACAAAGGGCAGGATCTCTGCTGCGGGAAGCGACTTGTTTCCAAATGACTGGGGGAAACAGCTCGCCTGATCCCTTCCCTCCCAATAGCTCTGGCACAGCCAGGCAGGTTCGGGATCCCGCAGCACCGGGCTTGTCTGCGCTGCCGCGACACCGGGGACCTGCAGATGGAAACTGTCAGTGCTGCAGTCGTGGAAGAAAGTGCCCTTTGGCTGTTAACTTTTCCAGTAATTTTCCCAGGCAAGTTACGCACCTGCCATGGCCTCAGGAGAAAACATTTTTTGCCATAGCGATCAACCATTCAGAAAATGCAGAGTTACTTTGGCACTAAAATACTCTGCTCCCCTCCAAAACTGCGTCTTGTTCATGCTGTCATAAAATACGAAAACTTAAAATGAAGAAGGTAGATTGGAACTACTGTCAGGTGTTGCAAGATGCGCTCTCCTACTATTATCATTTTCTGAAATAGAGCCCTTCTACAGAAATTCTTGTGTGCACTACTGGCAAGTCACGTGGAAGAGGAATGTTTGGACAAAGGACAGCCGGTTTTTCAACTCGGGTCTGCAAGGGCTGCAGCTGTGTGAGGGTGCAGGGATCTGTCTTGCTGCAGCCAAGGTAGTGCAGACGAGTGAAAAATGTGCCTTTTCAGTAGGACAAAGTAAGAAGTTGCCTGGTAAATAAAGCAGGCCAATTTAAAATCAAGGGTTAATTGGGAAGCTGACATAGAATTCAGAAAGAATGGTACTTAGAGGTGGCACAAATCACAATGTTTGCACGGAAGTGCAGCTCTGTGATGTCACCCAGAACCGATAAGATCCCTTTTAGTAGCTTAGAGTTGATATGGTTTCCAAATGTGTTTTACTTAATATTGAGAAACACCTTTTTTGTTTTGTTTTGCTGCACTCATGACTTGGTATTACTCTGAATTATGAAATGATGTACGGGTATGTTCTGCACAGAGCAATCCAGCCGTGCGCTGAGTGAGTGGGCTCAGACATCTGCACAATATCATTCCCCTGTCACCAACTGATGGTGGTATAATTAGAAAAGTCATTAATCCTTGCTCAGCAGTGCTAGAAACTATTTATAGCAAGGCAGACAAACAGTACCCTGCATAGTGGGCTAGGGTGGGTATGGAGATTACTCCTGGTGCCACATGTATCGTGGGGTCCAAATCAGACAAAAAAATTTGCTTCTAGCAGGGTAATTCCCTTTCTAGCCATACGCAGACAGATGCAAACTGTCTGCTTTGGCCGAGGTCTCACCTTCCGGACTTGCCACAGGGAGTCACTTCAGACACCCCTGTTGGCTGTCATCATCCTAGGCTGTGAGGTCCTGCTGGGAGTCCCATCCTGCCCATGTCCCTCTGCCACTGGCCTCCGTTTAAGCAATTAGTACCCAGGCAGTCCTGAGCACCCAGGTGCAAGGGGGTTGAGGGAGGAAGGCTGGTGCGGGTGCCTGCCCAGCTGCTTTGCATCTCCCGTTGCTGTTGGCTGTCCTGGCGGATGTTTGATTGCCCCCCAGCCCCAGCTGCCCCAGTGGAGAGCTGGGGAGGACAGAGCAGGGAGTGTGAGCTGGGGCTGTTGTTTTACACTTGTGCTTGTCCTCTGAGCTGGTCACTTGTACCCAGCTTCTGCCTGCTGTCTCCTCATGCCTAGTCTCAGCCATCGGAGAGTTTTCAGGATGCTGTAGCAGGTAAGGGTTTGTTACTCACCTTTCTTCCCACCTGGAAAGGAAGCCAGAGGAAAAACTGAGGCATTAGCAGTGCTCAGTGGGATACAGGCCAAGCAAGGCTGTTACTTACAAGCTTCTGAGGTGCAGTTCAGCCTGGGCTAAGGTCCACGTTTTCCCTGTGTGAGAGCCAATCTCTCTGCCAGACTTTCTGCATGAGGGGATCCATCTCTGTCCTGTCTCCTCGGCTTTGCCCTCTGTGCCAGACCTCGGCCGCCCACTCAGTGGCTCCCGGCGTGGGGACAACTCTTGTGCTGGTAATGGGGAGGGGGGAGAAGCTTCAAGCAGCAAAAAGCGGGTACCCTGCAGGACTGATGGGTGTCAAACAGTGTGTGAGGAGCCTGCAGAACTGGCGTGGCACTAACTAATAACTGCTGGGAAGCGGTGTGTCGCAGGCAGCTGCAGGAGTGGGTGCTGGCGAAGGTGGGGGAGTCTGGGGGTTTGTGCCAGGGTCAACTGAGGTGGTAGCGTTCAGAGAAATGCTCCTGTTGTCAAGTTAAACACTTCACTGGGTTTTGCCTAGTGAGGCACAAATCGCATGCCTGTGCGCTGGCAGTCAGGCAACCACAGGGGAAATATGTTTCTGTCTGGGCTCGCTGCATCTTCCAGGCTTTGCTGTGAGAATTTCTCAGAAGAAAGCGGAAGATTATTTTTCCCCCTGAGATTAGTGGGCCAAGCCTTCCAGTTCTTGGGGGCAGGACTGGAATCCTGTGCAGAGAGTGCTGGTGGGCAGCCGGCTCCCCTCTGCCTCGACCGGGCTTCTTCAGCTGCTGGGGCGTGTGCCGGGGAGGACCTGTTGAGAACGTGGCCACCGCTGTTCTGTTAATTGTGGGAAGTCCCCAGTGCTGGCTTTGGCTGACAAAAGCAGCACTCGGGCTCTACACTGTGCCTACGGTTTGCCTGGATGATAAAAGGTGACCTCGGAAATTGCATTTCCAAACATCTCCTTCTAAGTGCGAACGATGGCATTGTTCCCAGTGTTTCAGGCTGGGACTGCCTGGGGCTCTTTGTTTAAGCTCCCTGGGTGCACAGAGCTAAAGATGCTCTGCCAGAGCCTGAGATCCTGGAAGGTGGCTGCAGTTCAGCCTTTTGTTATCCCCAGGATTAAAAGCTGTGGTTGAGGATGAGCTAAGGAAATCAAAGTAACCTATCCAGGGTCATCCTGCAGGCACGCCTGACGGTGTGATGGACCCAGGGTCAGACACCAGTTCAGGTTTTTTTGAGCAGCATGAGCTGGCAGAAGGACCCACAAACCCCAGTGAAGAAGCGTGTAGTACTTCGAACACACCCAGCAAACTTTGTTTTGCAAAAAATCCTACTGCAGTCTGCTCTAATTTCACTGCTGAACACCAGGGAAGGAGAAGGCTAAAGGGTGTCATGTCTCAGAAGAGAATCCGAGTCGTTACCATCTCAAAGGCTGCCCGGCCTGAGTGGGCTGATCTGGAGCCCAAACCTCTTACTGTCAAGGCAAGCAGCGTTTTCTCCCAGGGCTGATCTGCTGCTGCTGGAGGAGATGGTCAATAGGGGCAGCACAATCAGGGTGAGGTTTTGCCCTGCTTTCGCTTTGTACACCAGCTTTGCGAGAAAAACAGCCTCATAGTGCCGGCACATGGCTGCAGGGTTTGTGAACCCCGATAGGACACTTTGCTCAAGCCTGGGACTCCTTTCTCTAGACACACTAAGCAGCTGCCAGTCTCTGAGCCAGCGCCACTTTGTGCTCCACATCAGTCTGCGATCTCTGCTTTAATCGGAAATGGGAATTAGGTTTGGGAGAGGAGTGGCAGCAGAGCTGGAGGCTGCTGGTGAGGGCAGTAGATTTTACCTGCCTGCAGCCTCCCCACGGGCGGCACGTCAGGGATTGGGGAGCACCAGGAACTTTGTCCCATGTTTTACTGCAAATGAGGTCCCGGTTCAGGTAGAGTTTGCTGCAAGGCTGTCTCATAAACAATGTGCAGGTGATGGTGCCTTTGCCTACGATTTCCTTTCCTCCTCACTCTCCCATGCCTACTAGCTCAGAAAATGGAACGTGGATAGCGCAGTATAGCCCAGGGGAGGGAAGAGAAATAGCAAATGCTGAGAGAAACACCAGATGTTGCTGCATTGCACAGTAAAGCAGCATCTATCCTCTCTCCAGAGTTCACTCTCAATCCACTGGCTGATGTCCGACTAGTGGCGTTCCAGGGGAAGGCCTGGATCGATGCCCTTTGCTGTCCCCTGGACAGCGTGACATTTGCCAAGTGTCAGTTACTTTACTGGAATAAGATAGAAAGTAGATATTTAAGGTGCAAAATGCAGCTACTTCCAGCACCCTCCTCTCTGTCTGACAAGGTGACCTGCACCTGGCTAGTCCTGGTTACGATGTGCTTGGGCGGATTTCCCGGTGTCCTTTGACACGCTCGGATGTGCAGGCACTGAGCTGTGGCCGCACGCAGGAGCTGAGCCTGCCTGTGCCTTGGGAAAATCCCGAGTTTGCTTGTTTTCCCCTCTGCCCAGTGCCTTTGCTGCACCCCTTGACCCGTGCACTAACTGCTAATTAAGGAAGCGGCTTCGAAGACAACACCCAGTGCCTTTGCTGCACCCCCTGACCTGCGCTGATTGCTAATTAAGAAAATAGCTTTGAAGAGGGTGGGTTTCTTTTTTCCTCACTTGGGGGAAGAGGGGTAAACTGAGCTTTTACAAGGGCAGATCAGTAGTCCTGCAGGGGCCCATTCTCGTTAATCCTCTGGCCACATCACGCCAGCAGTTACACTTCCACGCTTGCCTCAGAGCTGACGTGTGCTCTTGGCGCAAAGGAGAACCGAAGCAATGGGCTGTTCTCCTGGTCGTTGCACCAGGCTGGAAGCATGAGTTGCCACGTCAGTGCCAAGTGTGTTTTAAGCATGCTTGAGGCTGGACCAGCATGACCACTTTTGATGTGCCTAAGTGAGAATATTCAAGAATGGAGTGACAGGTTCCTGCATCTTGCACGCACTGATGTGGAGAGGAATCCACCTGGAAAGAGATGCTCCCATTGCCAGCGCAGAGGCGAAGGCAAGGATGCCAGCTCGGAGCCTCTGGGTGCCAGGGCGGGTGCGTAATTGTTGTTGCTGCTGTGCTTGTGCAGCAGGGCCCCGGCTCAGCGGGTGCATCGGTCTGTTTGGGGCCGGGGGCCGTGGGGCAGCTGGACCCACGCGGGGCTGCCGCTGTGTGGAGGCTGCGGGGGCTCCGCTCCCTGCACGCCCTGATGTTCGTGCCAATTAATTGCTGACTGGATAACGGTTCCGTATTTAATTGGTGGTTGAAAAATATTTTGCTGAAAAGCCCTGGGGGGTGATGGTTACTGTACCATGTGCTTGCTATGGACAGTGCTTAGCTCAGCCTTTGGGAGAAAGCAGGGCTGGTGGAAGAAGCAAATTCATCAATGTAACTGCCCACCAGAGTCAAATTAGAAAGAAATGGCTTTTTTTCTTTTTGGAAGGGAAAAATATAGTGTTGCCATAAAAATATAAGAAATCTGAAATATTTCATAGCCACTACGTGTGTGAGAGGAAGGGTAAGTTTTCTCCAGGCAAGGAGGTTGGGTGGGAAATTGCGTTATTCACTTGGTGGCAGGACTGTCAGCATCTCCCTGTGAGCAAAGGGAGATTTGTGTCTCCTTCACGAGTCAGCAACTGATGCCCTTTGTGGGTTGGGATTTTGGCAGGGGCCACGTGTGCTCCAGCAGTGAGGATGCGCAGCATTTAGGTATGAAACCAAAGAGGTCTCCGAGACAGTGCCCACTGGTGGGAATGAGCAGACTTGGCCTGGCCAGGCTGCTCCAAGGGGGAAAACACACTCCTGCAGCTTGGGGATTTCACTCGTCTATCCTGATCCTCCCAGGGGCACAGGATGAGGCAGCACAGCCTGTCCAGAACCTCTCCTGGGGGAAATGGCCGGGCTTGTGCTCCGCTTTGTTCTCCGGCTGTGGCAGCCTCTCCTCCTTTGGAGAATAAGATGTTAAAGAGCTTTTGAAACTGATCAAACCCTTCAGGTTCACTACTGTGATTAATCAATCACAGCTGCTGCTTTACAGCTCCCTGTTTTGATGTGTTTCAGGTTGTTCCAAAGTTAGCCCAGCTCCAGGCTGGTAAACACATTCCTGAGCCCTGGCAGTGTGCTGGGATGGAGCAAAAGCTGCATTTTCCAGGGCTGTGCTTTGCTCAGAGCCAAGGCTGCCCAAGTCTGTTGGGGAGAGCCATGGGGCAGCCTGTTTGTTTGGCACAAAGGAGGGCAGTAACGAATTACTCATTCTTGTCATTATTTTCTGCAAAAGAGAGCTCTGCTCGGAGGTGTTTTTGTCCGGTGAGCCTCGTGTGGGCCGCCCGGAGCCATGCCGCGCTGGCACTGCAGGGATGCTGCCACGCTCTAGGGGAGTGTTTGGGGCTGTGCAGCCTGGGGGAGATGAAGGGTTCCCAGCTGACTCTATATTGTGGCTGTAACTGGCGACCCCTGTGCTTAGCCTTGATCTTTGAGCCTTTTATTATATTTTCTCCTACCCATCCCACAGAGGCAGGGGTAGGAGTGAGCAAGCGGTGTCTGGTGTTTACTTGCCAGCTGGGCGGCCTTAAACCATAACACAAGGGAACATGGGATGCTCCTGGGAATTATGTAATCCTAAAAAAAAAAGCGAGGAAGTGGTTTAAGAAATATCTCTTCCCTGGCTGGCAGTTACATCATTGCAAATGTTGTCTCTGATCTGCCCTTCTTAGCATTGAAGTATCTGAGGCTCCAGGTGGCAGCTCTAAGCAGTTTGTGTCAGTTTTGGAGGCTTAAATGCTCTTTAGCAGTTTGTTGGTTTGGTTTTTTTTTTTTTATGGGTAAAGATCCAAGCAGGATTGTGAAGCATCGCAGCTCAGATAGTTTGTTAAACTGCTGTCAAGCAGATTAAGCTGGAAATGGAAAAATTGCTGGTGAAGTATTTTCTCTTCTTTCTAATGTTTGCATGATAGAGAGTGATTTAAAGTCCATTCCACCACTTAGGTGAGGCTCCAGATACCCAGTAGCAGAAGTGCAGCAGTGTGCCTCAGCCAGCTACTTTGCACCAACAAAATCCCTGAGACTGTCTGCAGAATATGTTTAATAGAAACAAATCAAATTAAGTAGACTCTCTTAAAGGTGCTCCAGGCACACCCCCTTGGTGACTATCAGCCGTAGCTAACCTGAAAGTGCCTGGAGACCTCACACCCAGTCAGATTTTACCATGGCTCTGTTATGTGGGCAATGTACACTTTCCAATAACGCATATTCTTAAGGTAAAGCATTTTTATCGGTCTCTGGCAAAGTGGTACCTAGACAGCAGAGCTCTTCTGTAAGGAAAAAGGGTAGGCCTGTAATGGCTCTGATAGCCAAATGTTCAGAAGGGGAATGAAGCAGCTTGGTTCTCCCTGGCTTTGGAAGTGAAGGCAGAAAGGAGCCTTTCCACGCCTCAGCAAGATGCGTATCCTCCAGTTTTGCGAGGGTGCAGCCCCCTGTTGGCTTGAGCTGCAAAGATCTTGGAGAGGCCTCCCCTCCTCTGCGGAGACCCAGCACCCTCATCCCTGCTCAGGGATGTTGTGGGAACAGAGGGTGGTGGAGCAGAGATGGATTAAGTCGCTTTGTCCTTGTTGTTTGCCTGTGCATCACGGACTGGAAACGTCACCTTGCAAGGCTTGGAGCACAACCTCTTTCTGCTCCATCATGTCCGTTTCTTACCTAACCTGCAAGTGGTAAGGCTCATGTGCTGGCAGATGAGGTGCCTGCTAATTCAGCAAAGCTGGGACAGAAATCCTCTACGGTACCAAGCCCTCCTTATTTTGTTGTAAGCTGGGAGGGCAGTGAGGTGACTTTTTGTGAAGTTTTGTGCCAGCAGAGGGAAGGTGTATGGGGTTGAGCTTACCTACACTCTGCTTTTCAGGACTTTCAGTCCGAACTCTGAAGCAGCTTTCCCCAGAGGATGTTGTGCACAAAATAAAATAAGAAAAGTCCACTCTCTAGGTTCAGCTGTTGGTGGATTTCAGAGTGGGGAGACTGGTTTGGTTTAAGTCTGGCTGTGCATTACAGACTCCTGGGCACGTCCGTGTGGGGCTGTATCGGGGACTGTCTCCTCGTTGCCTGTGGTCCGCGAGGGTCCCCTCCGACTTCTCCTTCCCCTGGTTGTTGCCTTGCCCTTCTGCTCTGGCCCCGCGACGTGTTCACGGGCTCGTGTGTCCCATCGGTCCTGCCTCGGCTCTGGCTGAAGGTGAGGCCACCCCGCTCCCCTCGGGATCTGCTC
>NW_009725123.1:0-261 GCF_000703405.1 Apaloderma vittatum
AAATTATATTAGCTGGCTGCTAACAGCGAGAGAAAAAACACCCACCCCATCCCTGCGCCTCCGCACATCGATCTGCGGGCGCGGAGCGGGCGCCGGTTCCTCTCTCCCGCCGCGAAGCTGGGGCTTTTTGCCTTTCAGGGAGATCAACAGTTTGTGTTTCTGGGGTTTGAGGGGAAAAGCAGCTCAAAGACACACACACAATAAATCCCCCTCCAGCCCCCGGGCCGGGTGCTACGCGGGTCCGCTCGGCCCCGGGGGCGG
>NW_009725123.1:300-923 GCF_000703405.1 Apaloderma vittatum
GCATTGCTTCGCCTGAGCGCTCAGCTCGCTTCAAGGGTGTTTTAACGTCCCCGTGCAGTTACAGAAAATGGGCATTTAATACCTTCCCCAAAGCTCTCGCGGCTCTGCTTTTTTCTTGTTTTTTTCTCCAAAAACGCTTCTTCTAATTGCGCTGTACATTTCTACATTTTTCCCCCCTCCCAAACGGAACAAATCTAGTTTCGAAAAAAATACAAGGGAGGAAAACAAAAAAAGTACCCGAAGGATGCCACAACTCATATTTTAACCCCCCAGATCGCATCCTTCCCCCCGCGGTAAAACCCAGAGGGGTGTTCGTTTGCTGCTGCCGCATCAGGAGGTCAAGAAAGCGGTTTCTGCGGGAAGCAAAACGATAAACAAACCCCCGAGTAGGCAAAAACCTTTATCCCGAGGACCAGGCTGTTTCCCATTTAGTAACTCAGCAGATCATCTCAGTAAGAAGTAGAGAAAAAATACATATACACAACGAATTAAATAAAAATGTAAGGGAAACTATGGGGGTTTTGTCTCTGCAAATAAACGTGGAAGGCAGAAAAGGATAAGAGCTCAGAGGGACCTGTTATCCCTACGAGCTCTCAAACAATTGCAGGTTTTTTCCTTTCCCT
>NW_009725123.1:1011-2375 GCF_000703405.1 Apaloderma vittatum
AGGGAGTCTCTGCCGGCTCGGGAAGGGCAAAACAAGCTCCTTCGCCAGGGGAGGAGAGACACTGGCACCCTCAGTGGGTGACAGCACCCGCACCTCCACGAACAAAATCTTCACTTTCTAGTTAGTTTGAATTTTTTTTTCCTATATTTTTTCTTTCTGGTTTTTTTTTTCCACCCCTGAACTCTAAATCCTCTAATTCGGAGCCACTCTTCTCACAGTTCGCTGGACACGGGTTTGCTTTTAGCCTGTGTGCTCTTGGCTCCGCCGTTCCTATAAAATAAGGAGCCGAATTTATTAATCTCCGTCCCCTGACAGAGGCGCGGAGCAGTCCCTGTGTTCCTCGAGCGCAGCCGCCGAGGCAGGAGCACCCTGTTCCATCTCCGAAGGGGAATCCGCTTTTACTGAGGAATTTGCAAACTACAGCTACCCCTGTGCCATGTTTTTGTTGTTGTTGTTGTTTAACATCTCACAAGTCTGAAGAGGAGGGTGCCCCAGAGCTCTGCATTTCAAACGCTGCAAGTGTTAAGATTCTATAAAGCTGTTGGCAGAAGCACTAAATTGCCCGGATAATAAATATCTATTTTATGCCCCCAATCTTCCTCTACGTCTAATTTTATCTGGGGGTTGTTCCTATTAGTTTTGGGGCTGAGTGAAGGGGAAGCATCCCCAGCCCGGAGCGCTGCAGTGGGCGACCCGAGGGCTAGGGAACCTTCATGGCCAGAGCGCCCTTTTCTTTCCCAAAAACACCCAGCTCTGCCCGGCAAACTCTCCAGCTACTTTCCAGGAACAGGAGGGAAGAAAAGCTCTTTGCCAAACTCTTCGCGAGAGCACTTCAAAATAAATGAGTTGCCTACTAAAACTTAATGTTATACAAGATGTCCATTTGTCTATCTTAGATTTTAAGCAGCTGTTCGCATGCTCAAATCCACTCCTCCTCCCGCGAATTTAACTGAAGAGGGGGAAAGCAAAGAGATAAAGCAGAGTATTGTTTATTTTTCCGGCTCCCCGCTCCTTCTTGCGCTGGAGCAGAGCCTCCGCGCTCAGCCTGCGCGGAGCGGCGCGGCCGGCTTTGCAAAAACAACGCCCCGTCACTAGGACGGGACTGCTGGTTTCCCTAGAGCCGGGTTTAAATTGTTTCTTTGTTCCCTGAAGTGCCCTAGAAGGGGGGAGGAAAAAATAGGAAAAACCAGTTGAGAACTGGGGGGAAAATACGACAAAAGAGGGACGCGGGGTTCCACGCACCCGCCTTCGGCTCCTGTCTGCGCAGTGCCCGGCCTTATCGGAACCAAGGAGATAATTTGGATCGTGAGAGTGGGGTGGTTTGGGTCTGGGTTTGGTATTTTATTTTCTCCCCCGACAAGAGG
>NW_009725123.1:2395-2645 GCF_000703405.1 Apaloderma vittatum
AAAAAAAAGAAAGAAGGGAGAAAAAAAAAAAAGCGGAAAAAACCCCCCAGATCCCAGGAAAACTAAATTTAGGAAAAACGAGTTTTCTTCATTAGAAACGCCAGGGTTTGCCGTAGAGCCGCAGCAGGCTAGGGTCGGGGAAAACGACTCCCTCCCACTAAAACCCATCCCAAAAGGCCCCCCAACCTCGGCCACATCCTCATCACCACCGTCCTTTCTCAGTCTTTTTCTTCCTTCCTCAGCCCTTTCG
>NW_009725124.1:0-2253 GCF_000703405.1 Apaloderma vittatum
CTGAGACACTGCTCCTCGGCTGTGGCCAGGGCGGCCGGCGCTAGGTCACATTCCTCCGACTCCAAGAAGAACTCAGCCCAGTCCCTGTCGTTCAGCTGGATGCTGTACTCAAAATCATCCATGCCTGCAGCAGCAAAGCAAAGAAGGGGGGAACAGAGAGATCAGGGCATGAGGAGAGGGCACCAGCATCAGCAGGTGTAGCCGAGGTGTATGCCCCTAACCCTTTTCCCCCGCAGGTTCCTGCCCTGCTTCCCTGCCATCCCACTCACTCATCCTCACTGGTTTCCAGCTGAAATTAGTGGGCAGCTCCTGGCAGAGTGAGCAGGACAGTATCATTGTGCTGGACCATAACCCAGCAATCAGCCCACTGCTACCCCCCTCAGGTCCCTTCTGCCTCTGCTCCACGAGCAGAGCAGCGCAGAGGGTTTGGATTCTCTCCGCAGCAGCATCACACCTCACACACCCCTCTACTGCTCTTCTTGCCGTTTAAAAAAGAGAGGGACCCTTTGAGATTCCGTGCTGCCACGGCATCGTGCATGAAGGTAGCGTGAAGCAAAGTCCAAAAAAAGACGTTTCAGCGAGCCACGGCAGCCCCTTGCGCAGCCACGGCTCTGGGGTGGGAGATGCAAGAGAGCCCCAAACCAGTAGATGGGAGAAGAAGCAGAGACCACAAAGCTGCATCCTACCTGTACCACGATCTAAGCCGGTGATGGAGCCATTCAAAGAGCCACACAGGGAAATCCTCCCGGCACAACATGATGCCGTACCCTTGACGGGGGCAGAGAGCTGGGCTCCAGCACAGACCCATTCAGGGGCTAAAAATAGCCACCCCCCTCTCCCTCCCCGGTGTGTCACTTGAGATCCAAGTGCGATGAGTTCAGAGAGGGCAGGCCCATATATAGAAGCTGATGGGGAAGGGGTGAGGGTGCCAGCCAATGCGTTGCTGTCCCACTGCCTCTGGGGTCTCTGGAACCACTCCTGATACCCGCTGCTCACCTCTGCCCTCTGCCTGGGGCTGCTCCGTCGGATGACTGGGAGAGAAGGGGCCCACACTCAGGCCACAGCCTTTAACACAAGGCAGAACTTAACATCTGGATGGCAACGACTGTTTTTTCTTCAGCACACCCACCTCTTTGCCTCAGTCTGTAGGTTACCCATTCCACATTTCAGAAACGTGCCTCGGTGGCATTGTTCACCTATTGATGGCACTCCTGGGGCACTTATCGCCAGCCTGATGCAGATTTACATTAAAATATCACAGCCAGCCTCAAGGTCTTGTGAAAAACCTTGCGCAGTGTGTGACCCACACTGCCCAGGGGCATCTGGTGCAGGTGGCTGAGGGAGCCTTGGGCTGGAGACTTGGAGTGAGCCTGGCACAAGGGAGTTACAGGGGACGTGACAGCCCGAGGGTGGCCTGGAGGGTCAGCAAGCGGAGCCAGAAATAGCCCCACGAGTCCCAAAGCCTGCCTCCCACTGCATGCCCTCCTCTGTCCCAGGGGCCAGAAATAGATGCCCTGAAGTAACTGCCGACAGCGTGGTGTCTGCCAGCCCAAGCCCAGCTCCAGGCCCTGCTGTCCTGAGGCTCTGGCCACCCCTTCAGTCACCATCCTACTTCAGATCCCAAACTGGAGGTGACCGATCACGTAGGGCCGAGAGGGACCCACAGGCTCTGCATCCACCTTGGGCATCCTCGCTCCAGGGGGGCTGGCACCCAGCTCCTGGCCCGCGGGTTGGAGGGCAGCCGAGCCCCTCGCCTTGCCCTGGCTGCACCCCCCATCCTGCGGGATGGAAGCTCCCCGTCGTGGCTGCCTTCACAAACTGCACTGCCAGGGAGTGAGCCAGAAGCTCGCAGCCCACCAGCAGCTGGAGCTGAAACTCACTGCCCCACGTCGCCGGGTAAATATTGACCAGGACACGCTTCCCTTTTCTGTGCTCCAGACTGATGCACGCAGGGAGCTTGTCGGGTGGAGAAAATATGGAAGGAAAGAGGTTCTGCTGTCTTCCCATCCTATCTCGTTTGTGATCTGGCTACACCCTTCTCCCTCTCCCCCTCACACGCGCTCACAGATGCAGAAGGGAAACCAACTGGCTTCCTTTTCTTGGCTGCAGTCAACTTCCTTCCCTTTGAGTCCGGCAGCCAGGGTTAGTCAGAGAAACCTTTAAACTCTGCCTTGCAAACCGCAGCAGCGAACATAAAAGAGACGGAGGCAGCGAGACGGAACTGGAAGCCAGTGGCGGGGGGGGGGGGCGGCG
>NW_009725124.1:2358-4315 GCF_000703405.1 Apaloderma vittatum
GCGCAGGAGACATCTAAGTGTTTGTTTAGCTGTCCAGGGTAAAGCCCACAAACCATCCTTGGGGAAATTACGCATCTGCTCGCGCTTCCCTGCCTTTTTCTGGGTGGGGAGGGGGCACAGAGATGAAGCGAGGACTTGAAGGGCAAGGTACGCTGTGCCGAGCCCCGCGGGCTGCAGGAGGGGCACCGTGCCGCCTGCGAAGGACATCCAGCAGTTGAGCTGCACGAACCGTCTCCGATTATCTTCTGGCGTGCGGTGCGTGACCCTCTGCCTCTCTGGGATACCTGGCTCCAGCCCTCCAGAGCTTTCTCTGATGCCAGATGGTGGAATGCATCAGGGTTTGCTCTGGACCAACGTGACCGGCGGATGCCACCTGCCGAGCCGCGGGCGGGCGCAGGCCTCCCCGCCACCTCCCAGCACCTCCAGGATTGGCGCTTTGGTATTAAGGACATTATATAAATAACTAATGTCAATGTGTAATTAGAGAAGGGCCTGAAATAAAGTAGCAGATGAGGCCCCTCTCTGCCTGATGACATAGGGCACGGCGTGGGAGAAAGGAACAAGGGAAAGGGAGCAAGGCAAGAAAACTGGAAGTGCCATGGAGGGGCACTTCTTTTGGTGTAAAAGTCCCCTTCTGTGGCTTCAGGATCCACATTCGTAACTCCCAGCATAAAGGGATTTCAACAGAGCAGCAGGGGAGAAAGGAGCTATCAGAGCCATATAGAATAATACTCCAAGATAAGCAATTTTCTATCCAGGAAACGCCATTTGGGAAAATTCTACCTTCACAGAGCTTTTAAAACCAGCACTAAAAGTGTCACGAGTGTGGAGGTTTTGGCTGAACTCGCTGCCAACACCGACAATGCAGAGAAATGTGAGTCTGATTACAAACACGTCCTCCCTGCCCTGATCTAGACCCATCACATGCTGTATCTTAGAGGAGGAAGATGAATTTGCAGGAAAAGCAATGGAAAAAGAAAAAAAAACAAACATAATGAGATGAGAAAAAGGTCCACAGCTTCAGGAGCAAGACTCTGTTGGCTCTTGCTGCCTTCCACTGCCTGGGACAAACAGCTCTATTTGTGGTCATTTTTTTGTGCTTTCTTCCACTTTGGCTTGATGATCATCCTTCAGCCTCAGTCGCTGATACAGCACAGCCTTGTCTGCCCACCTCTGGCTGATCCCTAGACTCCGGTCTCCTGCTCTCACAGCAGCAGCCTTTCCACCTTGTGATCTCCTCCCGACATGATTCATTTCTCCCCTTCCATAAATTCCTGTGAGGTACAAACTGCCATCCAGGAGGGAATGCTGAGCTGCTCAGGCGCTCACCGCTGACAGCCCTGAGACCTCCCTTGTGCCGGGGAGGGAGCAAACGGGGGGATTTCGATCTGCCACAGAGCAAGTCTGGGAGGAACAGTTACTCCGTGCTGAGGAAGGGGTTAAGCCTGCACTGAAACTCCGAGTGCAATGAAGCTGTAACCACCAGTCTGGTTTCGCTGGTTTGGGGGCAGGTGAGTGGCTAGGAATTATCACCCCCAAACCATAAGAGCTCTGCATTGTTTTTGCCTAAACCCTTTAACTGTTGTGGTTGGTGGCTGGTGTGGTTTTTTTGTTGTTTTTTCTTTTTTCTTTTCCTTTTTTTTTTTGCCTGAAACTCACTCCCCAGGCTCTCTTAAAATTCAGGCCCATGCTTCCCAAGCAGCCAGCAGCGGGCTCACTCAAAGGTCAGCCTTCGCTGACTTGAAACTCAGCCCGCACTTGCCTGAAACTCTGCCAAGCTCTTCCAAGAGCCTTGTATCCTGGCCTGAGTTTCGGGTTGCTAATCCAAGTCTCACTGGGTTTCAGGTTTCCCTGCAAAGCTTTGGCTTCGCTCTACACGAGAATAGCCTGGGGTCACATCTACTCCTCAGGCTGGACCCTTCCTGCCAGGGCAGGGGTGGCAGGCACCTCCAACACT
>NW_009725124.1:4375-14102 GCF_000703405.1 Apaloderma vittatum
CCATACCCCTGGCCCCACCGTCCCTGAGGGGGCAGCTTCTGAAGCTCCCCACAAGACCCCTGTGGCTGTGATGTTTCTGGCTCAGGACCAGCCGCTGTAAGTCCAGGTGACCTCTGGCATGTCACAACCATCTCGCTTTTCATGGTACTCACTGATGTGAGAAAAACTGAGCACGCCAAGCTCTCTGCAAGTCATACCCAGACAGATAAAGCTACTCTATATATTTTATTTTTTTTTAATAAGTCCTGGGCTGAAGTTCTTGATTCACAAGAAAATCCGACAGGATCATTTTTACCTGCGGAACTCATTTTTCCTGCCATTTCCACTAGATGTCACTTACAGCCAGAAAGTTAGCAGTTTCCCTAGATTTTTAACCTCCTCCTGACGTGCAGGTCTATGTTAATCCAAAAAAAAAAAAAAAAAAGAGGACTTAGATGTCCAGGACATTCGGACTGTAATGGTACTAGAGAAGTCAGGTTTGCAGGCTGTCAGGGAGGGGTGTAGGGGAAGCCAACATCTCCTGAGCATCCCGTCCAGCTGGTGTGATGCCTCTAGGGGAAAGGAAGAGCAGGGTCTTGTCTACCACTGACTTGTGCATGTTGGGAGTCTCTACAAGCCTGTCCTGCTTTGTGCTGCCCCGTTAGACACCTGGTGATCTGCACAGGGAGGTCACCAGCCGTGTCCAGATCTCCTCACCCCACAAGGCTGGCACCACTCCCAAGAGCCAGCTCAGACCTTTCCTTCAGGGCTCTTCTTCAGATGCAAAACAGAGGAGTGTGGGCAGCCCAGGGCATTTCCGAGCCACCCCAAAATACTGGTATTCTGGGCAATCCCAGCTGGGGATGAGGAGGTCCTCAGACCCGTGTGGTAAAGGCATAAAGCAAAACTCATGGCAGCATGAGCTGGTGTCTTGGACCACCTCTTTGGTGTTTTTCTCCCACATCCAACACCGTGATGTGAAGGAGAGAGGCTGCTTTGGGCTGGAACGGTGGACCCTGGCCCTCGGGAGCAAGAGCTCCTTGGGATGAGACACAGAAAGAAAGAAGGGCCTGAGATTTTCTCAACTTGGCGAAGCTCTCGCCTCCCCAGTCTGGCTGTGGGCCTGGAACGGGTAACGGTAGCTGGACCTGCAGCCACAGCTCCGTTTTCTGTCCAAGTCGCTGATTAATTATGTTTTGGGTTGAAAGGGCCTCTCCTCCCACCCCAGCCCCGAACACAAGCTGTTCCACATCTGCAGGACCCTTGTCAGCCCTCGAGGTCCCGAGTTCTTCACCCCTGGGCTGCCCACCCGCTTCCAAACAGATCCTATTCCCCGCTGAACAGGACAAGGCAGTTGTGTTATTCTAACTCCCAGCATATCGGCCACTCCACCGATCTCAGCCCACCCACTGCCAGCAGCTTCAAAGCGCGAAGGCGAGGTCGGGTTGCAAACACAACAGGCACCGGTAGCTCCTCGCCCAGGGCTGCTCCTCTCACCTTCTCCCGGGGGCAGGAGAGCCCCAGAGCAAAGGCTCCAGCTCCAGGGGAGGCTGCCTTGTGCAGCACTCCAGCCTGGCTTGAATTAAATCAGCCTTGGAGAGCCTGTGACATTAACCCTCTGAAGGCTGAGGCTGTAAAATGGGAATCCCAACGGATGTGTTCTTTACGGAGCGCCGCGGTCCTGCCCGGGCAAGGTGCTTTCAAAGCCACTCGAGCCGTGCCGGCTCTGCTTCCCGCAGCAAGGGAGGGTGAAACTTGTGCCAGCTGTTGAGGAGCGAGCTGTGCCAACAAGCAGCGGCTGCAGAGGCTGATTCCCAAAGCCTGAGGAGCCCAAATACCACTGTCAAAAAGGCTAAAGCTCTCTGCAGGTTGAAGGGTCCCAAGGACCTGACTGCATCCTTCACCTGCTTCTGAAATACGCTGCCTTCGATCACCTGTGATTTAAAAGCCCCAATTATCTGAGCAGCTCTTTCCAGGGAGTTTCCATGTTTTGAATTCAAAAGCCCCACGGAGAATCACAGCCAAGAGAATAATCGGTGGTCCTTATCTCCTCAGGTTGAAGCTTATGACAGAGGTTTCTGAAACAAAATTAGGATTAGAGCTGGGCCAGCACCACAAGAAGAGTTCTTGATTATCCATTCCAGTGCCTGAGGCAGTGTGTGCGCTTGGAGGCCTCTGGAGGTAGAGCAGCAAGGGTAAAAGCGACAAATGAAGGAGCCTTATTTGCACCCCAGTAACACCTAGAGCCCCTGCCTGCCTGTGAGGGGGATCTGGTTCCTCTGGGGAGCCCAGCACAAGGGAGAAAAACTGTGTAGGATGTGGAGAGAACAGTCAAACGAGGCAACAGGAGATGCAGAAGCACAGGGCTGGAATGTGATGTTCCGTTATCCGTGTCCCCGTTTGGGTGGCAAAATCAGAGCCTGGCTGGCTCCAGGGGCCCATACGCTGCTCTTGTCCACTAGACTGGCACCGCTCAAGCGGCCTTCACAAGTTTTAGCTGTAGGACGCCTTTGTAGTCCTGCGCTCAGTGAACAGAAACATCTGGGCGCGATTCCTCTGTCCTATCTGCAAACCATAAACAGTGATTAGGGACAGCAGGTTATTTGGGACCGTTGAACTGTGCCGTGCACAGGCAAGCGAGAACCATCCTACAGAGAGGACGGGTTTTCCCGTGGCTCTCACCTTCACTTGTTTCCTGCTTGTGACTGTTCAAACACAAGTCTGGTCAGTGCTGACCACCCCTACATGTTTTTACGGGAGTAAAACCAGGTCTGGGAGCAACTCCACACACGTGCAGCTGGAGCCGGATGAGCGTGCTGTCTCAGAGCAGGTTCCTCACAGCGGGCTCCTCCGCCTTTGCCCCCGCGCTCATCGCCAGTTGCGTCACCCCGTGTTCAGAGCAACGTGTTCTCCAACACAAGGACCACCACCTCGAAGCACACACACGCTCTGTACACAGTTTGCTGGCCGTGGATCAATCTGTCTCCGAGCAGAACCAAACAAACCCACCTCCCTCTATCAGGCCATTGTCTTTTGAGGAAATGTCATTGTTCCAGTCTTTGAAATAATGCTTCAGCGGCGACTTCTTCCCATCTTCCTGCCTCCTCTCCCCACATCTAGGATTCCTGTTTTAAGTGCACATTTTTTCCTCCCCTTCTCACTGAAAGCAGGATATTTCTTGCCCCTATTCCTTGTGAGTGAGGTGGCTGTGCAGCTCGCGTTTGTATTTGCATACCAGTTATTTGGGTTCTGACCAGGGACTGGGTGTTTTGGAGATAATGAGCTCCTTTGCATGCTGCAAAAATTCTTGTGTTTCTTAGAAGAGAACTTGAGGTAGCAAATCCTGGCCTGGGATGATAAGGAAGACTCTGTTTTTCAGCTCCAGTCAATTTTTTTTTACTGGCAAGGACACGGAGACAGCAGTTCCAGGGCCCATAATGGGAAAGTAGATGAGAAGATCTGGGGTGTATTTAGGTCATCTCAGCCTTTTTGCATGACCTTGCTTAAAGCTCACTCTCTCTGCTTGTGTTTCAGAGCCCTGGCTGTAAAAGGGGGATGCAATAGCTCCTGCGCCTGTTCAGCACATCAGCCCTGGCACCCTTTTCCCCTTCAGCGCTGCGCCAGGCACAACAAAGTGCCACTCAGGTCTGGAGCCTCCAGACGCTGCTGCAATAACAGCGCTAATAATAATGCCAGCCCAGATGCACGGCATTAATGGAAATCTCTGTGCTACCTGGGGCTGCCGATGACTAATCTCTCGCCATTGATTTAGCAGCTGAGACCAAGCCGAGGAGACAACAACAACCGCAAAGGCTCGGGAGCAGGCACCAGAATTACAGCTGGAGTGAGATGAAAGGCTGGGGAGCAGCACGGTCTATCCCCTCTCCCTGGCAGCGGCGCGCAGGACTCCGCTTTGACAGCCAAGGTGATTGTAGAAATATATTTCTCCCTTGCATCTACCCCACCTGGAGCTCGTCCTGCCCGCAGCTGTGACCGTTACGGAGCTGAAGATCCAGGCATCGCTGGCGGTGCCACACAGCCTCGTCCCTGACATCCCTGCCCTTTGATGGGGCAAGAGCCCCTGGACTGAGGGGATGCCCGCAGGGCAGGGAGGCTTGGCCAAGTTAATCGGCTTGGCGTGGGGCAGACGGAGGTAATTGCCCAGGCAGCAGCTTGGACTGGGGGGCGGGCAAGGGGCTGGTGGAAACAGAGGCTGAAACAAGTCAGGCAGCAGCTGACTGTTCATGCACCTTTTTATTTCTCCCCTGGGGGATAGAGGCTTAGAAAATCCCGGCATGGGACCAGGGCTCCCCTGTTCTGGCATCTTAACAAGAAGCAGCTGCTTGAGGCGGAGTGAGGAATCGCACAAGGAAAAGGCCTCGTTGCATTAATTAAAGGTCACAGGGCCATTCCAGAGGCTTCCCAATTACCTCTGGAAGAGTGTCGCTAATGTGAGATAATGATGTCATACAGCCACTAATGAGGCAGGTTATCCAAACCCCAGGCCCCCCGTGGCCCCCCCCATCCCCATGAGGATGTGCTGTCACCAGCAGAGCAGCCAGAGGGAAAATGGCCACTCTTCCCCTCCACCTCTTCCTTAACAACGGCCCTGCCGGATAATGGAGCTGAGGGAGGCAGGAGGAGAGGCCAAAGCCCTCTTTGAGGTTTTTTTTCTGTGCTGAGGAGCGTCTTAGCAAGGCCCTTTCTCCTCTTGCGCGATGAATCGCTCCTCACAAGCGATGTCAACAGGATATTGTTCCACGCTGACCCCGCTCCCTTAGTGCTCTGGCCAAATCCAGCCCCATTAGCGCTCCTTAATTGAACGTAATTTGGAGCTGAAAATCTGCCTCCCCAGTACGAAGGGCTCCAGCCCCTCAACTCCCTGAGCAGGGGGATCTCCAGCAAGGAGAAAAAGGCATCCTCTTGCATGGTCCTGCTCAGCACCCTCCAGGAGGCAAAGCACCCTTCAGGCTCACACACACTGTCCTGGTGGGACAGTCCCCTCTGGGGAGCAGCCATGTCCTTGCCTCCCCTCATTGCTGAGCTCCGCTGGGGGCTGCGCTCCCGAGAGGCTGCTGTGTCTGGTAAAACTTTGACTAAAAGCAGCCACGCAGGAGTCTTGGGTCAATATTGGTTTTGGGGATGGACGGAAAAAAAAAAAATGTTGAAATGTTCAATTCTATCTGCCCTCCGCTGTGCCGCTTGTCTCCGGCCTCGGTGCCTGGGCAGTCTAGGAGTGTAAACACCTCTTTGTCTTACGGCTCAGGCACCAGGCAGGAGGTAAGAAGACAAAACGCTGCAACAGAGATTAAAGTAAGCCCAAAAACGTTAAAAAAAAAAAAGAAGAAGGCTTGTGGGCCAGGAAGTTTCAGAATAGAAGAGAGGGGGACCCAACTGCATAGAAGTGGTTTTCCATCCATGCCTCAAGCACATCAAACCTCTGTGCTATGGCCAAACTGATCTGGCTACACGGGAGGGAATCGTGAAGGAGAAGCTGCACAGTTGCGCTCCCTGAGGGTATCCACAGAATCACAGAATTGTTGAGGCTGGAAAAGACCTCTGAGATCATCAAGTCCAGCCTATGACTCAGCACCATCACATCGGCCAGACCATGGCACTAAGTGCCACATCCAGCCTCTCCTTAAACACCTCCAGGGACCGTGACTCCACCGCTTCCCTGGGCAGAGCATTCTCCAGGGTTCTGCAAAACAGGCAAGGTTTCTGGTGACCAGGCTTCTGCAAGACTGATGCTTAGGAGAAACCATGCTTGAGAAAGGGGGAGACAGAGAAGGAGAGAGCAGTTCAGCACCTGCCTGGCTGCTCCCTCTTGAACTCAAACAGATCCAGCACTGAATTCACCATGCAGCTCCTGGGAGGTGATCAGAGGTTATCAGCAGCTTCTCCTTGGCCTCTCCCTGCTGTTTCATGCTGCTTGCTTAGGTAGTTTCTGCAGCAGCACAGATTTCTTCCCCCTATGAGGCACTGTCCCAGGCGTTTGCTTTCTTTAGGTCCTGCCTTTTGCCTTCTCGGATAACCTCTCTTTCAACATAAAGTACTTCTTTTCCAACCGACTCAACAGTAAGAAAGCACAGGAGGAATCAAGAGAGAAAGAACAGGAGCTAGCAAATAAGTCATTTCCCTCGCCCTAAGCCTGAACGACCTACAGAGCTGCTGGAAACCAGCTGGAAGGGGCAGAACAGGAGAGAGAGAGGCAGGAGAAACTATTCCTGATACCTTTTGGGGCTGGGGAGATGGGAAATTTTTACTATGTCAGCGTGGCTTTACCCAAGATCTCGTCAAAGCCCTCCCAGACCCACATCAAGAAGCTGCTTCTGCAAATGCGGGGTTGCCTGCGGATATACCGTGCTGACACCCATCTCCAGAAGAGCTGCTAAGCCACCCTCTGTCCCTAGCTCAGACTGAATCCTTACCCACGAGCACACACATAAAGTAAGCAGAGTCTTCTGGAGCAAGAGCTGCCAGCTGCAATTTATCAGGCAATAGGAACAGACAGCACATGACTCGAAGTGAGAGAAGCGTTTGCAGGGGGAGGCAGAGGTGGAGGGAGCAGGAGTCTCCGAGTTCTCCCAGGAAGGCTGAGCTGAGAAGTGCCGGGGTTATTAATTATCTGCAGCTTTCATCCCTCCCACATTCTGCAAGGAGAAAAAGTTGTCAGGGCAAAATGAAAATGGGCGGGAGAGAGAAAAGAGATGAGAAGACTAAAGGCAAAAAAAAAAAAAAAAAAAAAAAGGAGGAGCGGAGGGTATGCTGGGATCGAGCTTTGCTAGAGAGAAGGTGCCAGGACCAGGAGAACACGGCGTTCGCTGATAAGGAGCTTTCTTGCCCATAGGGATCCTATTAATCCCCCCAGCGTGCTGCAGCGGCCAAGGGGTGGGGTATTTTCCGTTTGCCAGTATGATTACATCTGCTCTAGGAATTGTGCTCCCATGGCTCCCCCAGACTGGGTGGGATTTTTCCATGCACTTACAGATCAGGCTAAATCAACAGAATTTTCAAGCGTAGTCCTACCCGGCAGTAAAGGAAGAGACTGGGAAGGGCTGGAGCACTAAACTCTGACCTTTGCTAATCCACAGGCAGTAACTCCAGGCGAGAAGTATGCTGCAGGCGATGTCAGACTTTGCTCTCCCTATGGGCAACATTTTTAACCTTAATAGCAGACGGGCTTTCCTGTCAACTTGTAGGCAGCAGCTGTGGGTCAGGGAGTTGCCGCGGAGCTGTGAAGCTGTCAGCTGCCCTGTGAGCGATGGGTTGCTCACAGGACGATTCCAGCTATGTCTGGTGGGAAGGCCACGGGGCAGAGACCTTCAGGAAAGCTGTGATGCGCTGCTGGCCTCTCAGGAGACCTTATTCAAAACACAGCCCCTCCCTTAGCTTACTTCTTCATTTCTAAAATGGGGATAATGAGGCTGAGACTGTGGAGATGTTACTATAAAAAACAATCACTGTAGCAACTGAGGTTGTTAAAGCAGGCTGGGAAGGTGCTCTTGGTTCCAATCAAAATATGGGTGTTCCAAGCAAATTCCTTTAATCATCTATTAGCGTCAGGACCCTTACTAGTGAGCCAGAGCCCTGGTTTTGGTTCAAGTTTTCTGGTCCCCAGTGTCTCTCCTCAGCCATAATGCAAATAGAGGCTGTCACCAAGCACCAGTTTTATGCAAAAATGTGCCTGTTGCAGCATACAAAATATCTCCTAGCTAAAAAATGTAAATAGATAGCGGCAAAGATGAGTAACACCTGCATGCAAATCCATCCTCAGCCCTCCTCCCTCCTCGCCCAGTCCCCATCATGGGGTAGCTACCAGCCCATAGCAGGGGCAGAGCTTTCTGCTTTCCCTCGGGAACGTTGCTGTCTGCGTTGGCACATTCTCCTGCAGCAGGGAAGGGGTGCAGAGAACTTTATACCATAAAGGAGAGGCAGATGGAGTGATCTGACAGTGTCCTAGGGCTGGCTCCAGCAGGACACCTGCAGTTCCCAGCTCTGTGCTGCCTAATGGCAAAATGAAAGGCCTTCTCCCAGCTGGGAGCATGGATACAGGATTCTCACTGGATGCATTGCAAGTTATGGTGCCTGCCCCCAAAATACTTAAAAAGGTAAGAAGGCAATCTGTGACAGACGAGCAGATGCGCTTCGCTCGTGAGGCTCCAGGGCACAGCAAGACCTAACCTGGTTTTATCCATGCCCTGGGACTGCCACATTATAATTGCACCGATGCCCTTTACTTGCAGTTCCTGCTCCATCCAGGCAGGGACAAAGCTGTTGACTGGAGAAAGAAAATGACTCATGCAAGGCCTGGACCAGATCTGTGCTGACAGAATTGCTTCCTCGATGCCAGTTTGTGCAGACAAGGACCTGGCCTTCAACTTTTAAAACTGACTGGCTCCTTTGTCTTACTATCTGCCTTGAAGCTTGGCTATAAATCCGGGGGATGCTTGCTTTCCTTTGGAACCTGCAGCTGATTTCTCTTTAAGCAGAAAATAAACACCGAGTCTGTCACCTCTGAGTTATGGGCCAGTTTAGAGGCTCCAAGTGTGAAAAAGTTAATTGCCTAACACTCCAGTTAATCACCCTGAGCCTACAGTGGCGACTTGCTTGGGTTCACTCGCAGGGCTTGGCGTGCCACAGGGCACCACCGTGAGCTGTGCCAGGGCCACCCACCAAGGGTGGGCTGTGTTAGACACTGCACTATCACCATCTCAAGGGCTCAGTGCTACCAAAAATGTGCCACTGAAGGATGCTAACCTGTGCCTGCCTTTGATCAGCTGGCTGGACCTCTCTCCAGATTTTGCAATCCCAACCAATTGCAGCTCTCAGCCCCAAACACAGAAGCTTGGAGGCTTTTTGTGCTCGTGTGGATTTGAACGAATGGGGAGGTGGGAGTGACAGGAAAAAAGCACTTGGTGGCTTGCTTTCAACTCCCTCAGATATTAGCAAAGCCGTCAGAGAGGCTGCCCGCAGGGGGCTAGCAACTGGCTGTTGTGATGCTCGGAGTACAGGTAGTTCCCATCCATAAAGTAAAACGCAAGTGCTTGACGGCATCGAGTTGCCTCAGGTGGATTCCTCCTTCCCAAGCAACATTTTTCATGTGGCCCCTGCATGCCCTCCTTGCACAGAGGGCTCTGGAGACAGGCACGGCAGCGCCTTGGCCTGAATTCATAAGGAGATTTATTTTTTTTTTTGCCGTGCGGTGTCTCTGACAGAGCCAGGCTTGGGGGTGGTGCTGGTGGTGGTTTCTGGTTCTGGTTCATGTTAAGCAAAGGGCTAATGGGATCCATGTGACTCTGCTATTACTCTGGAGGAAGAGCTCCTTCGCCGATAGCAGCACAACTGTCAGGGAGCCTGCCTGCAGTTTGTAACTCCCGGGGAGGCCGCGGCTGCGAGTGCCAGACACGCAGCGCCGGCGGTAATGCCTCCGGAGGCAGGCGGCTCGCTCACGCGTGGCTCCCCGGGAGAAGGTGCGTCACCCGGAGCTGTCGCACTCTCTCGCTTGCCCTGGGTGGGATTAGAGGCTCCCCGAGGAGCTGCTGCGGTTCGGAGCCAGGAACGCATCCTTCTTCTGAAGCTCCGCTTTTGCAGCGCGCGTGTGCCCACACGTGAGGAGGAGAGAGCACGCGCTGCCTCTCTGCTCGGCACGGAGGCCGCCGGAGTGGATGGGGAGCCAAGGGGAGGATGGTGCCCGGAGGCAGGCAAGCAGGACTTGTGGCCGGGGGGCCCCCGAAAAAGGAAACAT
>NW_009725124.1:14444-18818 GCF_000703405.1 Apaloderma vittatum
CTTAGTGCTGTCGAGCTGCCTTCTATCCCCTCCACCGAGGCCTGCGTTGCTGCAGACATGGTCTGTAGGGCTTTGCCAGGTAGCCTGCAAGATGCTTTCAACAGCATTCGCAGACCCCATGTTGCACGCATCCTACTGCAGCTGGCAGGACCGCAAGGAAGCCTGCCAGCTGGTGTGTAGGGGAACCGGCCCCCAGTCCTCTCAGTTCCTGATAGAAAGGCTGACCCTTATGGTAGCAAAATGCCAATTCTCCCTAAATGCTAAGCACCTATTCTTCTTTTCATTACACAAGCAGGAGCAAGTCAGCCACGGTCCGTGGACACTATCAGAAGCAACAGAACTTTGAAAGCAAAATTTGCATCAGTTCAACCAGAAGGAGGATGGCAGATTAGCTTACTGACAACGCGCCTTTGCCCTTGCACATACACCTCCTCTCAGGCTTGTTTAGTTGTACCTGCTCCACACTCCTGGAAAAAAAATGAAGCTGTATTTTGTACCTGATGCAAGGCACCATTCAAGACGGGTTCATCTCAGTTCTGCCTTAGGTGACTCCTGCTCAGCAGCAGCCTGGTTAGTGTGGCTGTAAGAGCATTCCCATAGCCTCTTGCACGGGTTTAGCTAAGCTCACGCCGCATGGGCTTCCCTCTGAAGTGATGCAACTTTGCACGGAGCTGAGCACTAATGCCTGGGGCCTCCCCAATCAATAACTGCAAAGCAACAAGGGGGAGACAAGAAAATACGTGGGATGGTGCATCTTTCCCACCCAGATGTAAACTTCTCTTGACAAAGCAATGGCATTAGAAGGCATTGTTCTGCTTCCTCCCCTATGTCTGGCCCTCTTTCCCAGGAAGCCTCTGGTTACTTGTGAATGTTTATCCCTCTCTCAGGCCGAGTGTGAAACACTAATTGCTGTTGACACTTGCTGGGCTGGGATATTAGCTCCCCCCCCACCCCAACTCACATTGGGTGCTGAAGACTCCTCTGGAAGTGGTGATACTGAGCATGAAGTCTGACCCTGTCCTCACCCACTCACATCTCTTGGGCAAGAGTCAGACCTGGTCTCTTCTGCCCCTCTCCAAAGCACGTGGCAGTTGTAGCTGGGCTTCTCCCCACCTACACATCTTCTGGGCTGAGTTTTTCCTGGAGAGTAGCACTGTCCTCCCTGCCACGTCCTTTGGGCAGAGATGCCCGGCAGCAGTAAGGGCTGGTTGCTGCAGCTGGAGGTGTTTGAAAAGCCTTGCAGAGCCTGGTGCTGGGCTGTCGATGTGCCCACACTTCTCCTTGTCTTCTGTTTGGTGCATATCACAACTTTCTGGCACACGCAGAATCTCTGGTTTTGCTTCTCCAAGACTGACTGGACCTTAGGACACAGCTTTTCCCGTGTCCTGCATATGCCCAGGCACGATGTTCTGCTTTGGATATGAGAGTGTTTTCAAACACCTCCAGCCAACCTTCTCCCCCAGAGATCCCTCAGTTTGGGGTCCGCATGCCCAGCTCAGCCCTGGTTTGGACCAGCAATGTCATCTGGGGATGAGACATCGTGCCAAAAGTGATAGTGGTGATGGAGGGGATGGGAGACCTCTGCAGTAGGACTGGGATGCAATGGGCTGATGCCAGGGGAAGGAAATGGGCACAAGATGAGGCAAGGGGGCAGAAGAGTTAAGCGCCCTCTCAAAGCATCAAGTGGGGAATGAGCTGCCCCATCTTCACAGCCCTGCACTCATTCCATGAACAAAAGCCTTTAAGAGCCCTTTAAAGAGGAGCCAAGGGCAGCATTTGGTGTCTGGAGGCAACACCCACAGCGTGAGTGTGGCCAAGCTGCTGCTTGGGCTGGACTCATTGTCTCCGTCAGAGACATTGTCCCCTGCTAATTGAGCAGCCAGGCCCAGGAGGGGTGATCAGGCCTCCAGAGCAGTTCCTGAGGGACGTGCTTCACTGGGAAAAGTCTGTTTCTCAGCCACACGTCTGCACAACACAGAATCACAGAAACAGAATTACTGATGCTGGAAAAGATCTCTGAGATCATAAAGTCCAGCCTTTGACCCAACACCATGACATCAGCCAGACCACGGCACTAAGTGCCACATCCAATCTTTCCTTAAATCCCTCCAGGGATGGTGACTCCACCACTTTCCTTGGCAGTGCATCCCAGTGCCTGAGCACCCTCTTCATGAGGAAGCGGCTTCCTGAGATCCAACTTAAACCTACCCTGACACAGTTTCAGGCCGTGCCCCCTCATCCTGTCACTAGTTGCCTGGAATTCTGTGATACTTGGTGTGTGGCTGGCGGGGGCTCGGCGTGTGGCTGGTGTGTGCTCGGCGTGTGGCTGGCGTGTGCTTGGTGTGTGGCTAGTGCGTATTTTGGAGAATAGGCAGGACCCCAGCCCAACCTCCACCTGACTACAACCTCCCTTCAGGGAGTTGTAGAGGATGACAGTTGTAGAGACTGGGTCCTGTCAGACCGAGGAGATGCAGGTGAAGCCATGCCAGCTGCCCTCCAAAGCCCAGCTCTCTGGGGACCGGCCAAATGTGAGGAGCCTACTTCTGTAGCCAAGAGGAGGAAGGCAGCAGGGCCTTTGGGATGCTGAAGGACCTCTGGGACCAACGGTGATGCCCGGGTCCATCCTGCTTGAAACAAAGAGGTGACAGTTCTGCCCTGCCTCCTTCAGCTGCTGCCCTCCCTCCTGTCACTGAAATGGTTAAGAGCTTGCAGATGAAAGGCATCCTGGGGTAGGCGAAGTGTTATAAACAAATAAATAAAATCTCTCTGTTCGAGAGAGAGAGAGAAAGAGGAGGGGAAGGGGGCTCCCGGGGAATGATGCAGCCTCATAAAATGATGACGCATGCACTGAGAGCTGTGGAAGGATGCCAGGGGATCTGGAAAACAGGTTCTCTGGAAATACACCCTCTTGCCCATTCCTTCTGACGTAGGCAGGAGCAGGAGGTGAAGGAGCCCTGACTCAGGGGTTCCCACCCCTTTGGCTACCCCAGGCTGTGGGGGGAGTCTTCTCAGCAAGTCTCAGCCTTTTCTGGCTGCCCAGAGCCTGAAGTTGTCAGGATCCAGCAAGCCTGGTTGCAGGAGAGTGCAAAACACTTCAAACGGCAGATGGGCAGTGAGGAAAATGACCTTTCTTTCTCCACTGTGGTGGACAAAGCCAAGCCCTTTCCCACCCAGCTGTGCACTCAGTGCTGAGGTGCTAATCCCCAAGAGCCTGGTTAAACCTTGAAACAATGACGATAATGACTCCAACTTCCTTCCCACCATTGTCTCCCTGCCCAGGGATGGGGAAATCTTCACCAAAATGCCTCTATAGGAGGTTTCTCTTTATGAGGTTGCTGCTTTGTTTTTCAGGAGGATCTCCCAGGCTATTGAACATCCCCAAGTCTGGGAGGGAATGAGAGCAGGGAGGGTGTCATGTCACGGGCCCAGCATCACTGATCCCAGCTGGGATGCAGCTACTGATCTTATCAATACAAAGTTGATCTGCATGCAGCATGGATGTGCAAAACCCTCCGTGTAGACAAGCCTGGTGTGTGCATCTCGTCTACTCCAAACTTAACAGAGAAAATATCTAGTAGCTAGAAAGCGCTCCCATCATAGGGAGGGGATGAAGAGAGGTCAGGGAATTGTCATGGCGTGCTCTAAACTTTGTCCTGTCAGTTTTGGTGTGGCTGTGTTTTCCTTAGGTAGATCAGACCTGTGGTTCAGCTGGTGCAGGATCCAGCAATCAGGGATGGGAAGGATCAGGATGCAAAAAAAATCATGTGCAAACCGCTGCCAGCAGTTACCTGGGAGGAGAGGTTTCTCCCTGAGCCTTGTGAATCACCTCTTGTCTATTCATCTGCTAAGGCCAGAGATAGAGAATCTGTCTGAAGGGCTGAAAGACATGAGCAAGTCCCAAAGCTTTCAGGTTACCATGCACCAGCTGAGCCTTGGCAACTGCCTGCCCATCAGCTCTGCCCCTGCGGCAAATGCCGTGTAACACAACCCAGCTTAGGTTGCTGGGGCTGCCAGCTAAGCTAAACCGAATTAACCTGCATTTGCCGCTGAACAAGAGCATGCACACGTCAGTCACCTCGGCTCAGCCGAGCAGGGGATTTATCTCGCGGTGGTAATTTAAGCGTGGATCCGAGCCCTCTTCGGTCTGCGAGACATTAAGCAGCAGAAAAACAGAATTAAGATGCTGACAGCATGTGCACGGCTTTCCTCTTCCACGAGCCCAAAGTGCCCAGAGGATTGCTGTGTACGCAGGGTATGCACATGTGCACCGTGCCAGCTCCTGCAGAGCTGCAGGCGGCTCTGGGGCTCAGATGCACCAGTTACGTCTCTCTGGAAGCAGAGGAGGAACTGGCTGGGCCGCGGCCGAGGCGCTCC
>NW_009725124.1:18849-27615 GCF_000703405.1 Apaloderma vittatum
AGCTGCTCCAAGTCTCACAAGTGCCTACAGGAGCCTCACTGGTGCAACGTTCTGTGGGGCGGCTGGCAGAGCTGGGATTTGTATTTTAGAGGGAAAACTGGTTCTGCAGTTTAGTCCCTGGAGACCTGGGTTTAATCTGTAGCTCTGATGCTGACTCACTGTATGCCCCTGGGCGAGTCCCTACGCATCTTACATGTCAGTAAAATAAGAGAAAGAATAATTTATATGTCTGCATTGTCCAAGATTTTTGGGCCAGGGACTTTTCCTTGTTCTGTATGTGCAACGCCAGGCACAACGGGGGCCTGGTTTTGGACAAGCGCCTGTAATCCAAATAAAAGCTGGAACGAACTCCCAATGCTCTTCCCGTGTGGCCCTGAGAATCCGAGCCCAAGAGGCTGCGTACTCTGAAACCAGGATGACATTGATGGGGGTGGGGTGGTTATTCATCGTTACTTAATGAGGACGTTAAACCATAGTGTTCAGCCGTGGCCTGTGCATTCGATGAGTCTTTGGGGAGTAATTGTGCTGAGAAATGCTTGCTCCTAGGGACGAACATTTGATATATTAACTTTGGCAATACTTGCAAACCGTGTCATGCCAATAAGGCTATTGAGAATGAAAAAGAGCTGAACTGGAAAGGTGGGCAAGAGCGGAAACTCCTGGAGACAATTGACAGAGACAGGGCAGGGAGAAGGTGCCGGTGATCCCTCACTCCATCCAGATGACACCACTTTAGGACTTAAGGAAAACTGACAGCCAAAAAAAAAAAGTGTTCCCTGTCTTGCAGCACCAGTGCCCTGAGAAGTCCCCAACAGAACCACAAATGAGCTCTGAAAGGCTTTTGTGTTACAAGGGGTGGGATCAGCATCTCTGAGTTCTGTTTCACTGCACTGTGACGCGAAGGCGAGCAGCTCGAGGGCTGGGACCCACCTGCCTGTTGCCAGCCCACAGGGACTGCAGAGAGCACCCATGTCACACCTGCCTGGAGCCAGGGGCAGGACTGGAGGACAGCCAGGGGCTGTTTAACCCCTTCAGAAGCACTGCCAATGCTTCTGCAGTAGCCTGGTTCACTGTGAGGAGTCCAGCTGCTCAACACCCTCCCTTCTCTAGGCACCAGAGTAAGCCACCCTGACGGGCAGACGCCGATCTGACGTCCCTCTGTGATTATTTTCATCACAAATTAGAAGTGGGTTAGCAAAACCCATCCATATCCCCCTTAGAGAGTAGTAGCCTGTCCTTACTGTTGGTATTGGCTGCTGCAGGAGCTTGCGGTATTTTTTCAGCTGCAGAGTTTGGGGTTTACTCTTTTCTGTCTTTCTTTCTTTTTTTTCTTTTTTTTTCCCCCAAGCCAGATTCATATCAAGTTGTGTTATTCTGTATGCAAAGTGTAAACATCATCCCGGGCGCCAAAGGCAACACCACGCAAGGAAATAAGGCAGAGGCAGTGTGTGGCAGGGCAGACAGCATGAACCAAATGCTGGAATGTGCAGGCACCCTGGCTTCCCTCTTCTCCGGACATGAACTCCCTGACACGGAAAATGCCGCCGCTGCGCAAGGACACAGCCGCAGAGGGTGTCTCCTGCATCTCTCCTTCCCCTGCCCACTTCCCCATGCCCTGCAGGTCACCCCAGGGGAGTGAGGAGGGGATCTGGTCAGAGCTCAGAGGAGTGCACTGGGGTCTGAAGCCTGAGGAAGAACAAAGCAGGGTGCTTGTGATTAACTGCTGCGTTCCTGAGACATGAGCCAGCACGGTCACAGAGGCAATCAGGGCTTGAGCAAGAAACAGTCCGAGGGCCTGGCTCCATGCTGACCTCTATAAAATCGCTCTGTGCTCACATTTCCTTTTGTGAAAAATGGCAGAAAATGCCATGATACTTCATCTTCCTTCTTATACGCTGCCCTAGCTGAGTCCTCCACGCTCACTAGCAGGACCTCCAGAAGAGCCCTGGCCCATAGCTTGCACCACAGCAGCAAAGCAAAGCTGATCTTTACACTCACCAGGAGCAGGCTCTGTGCAGAGCAGCCTTTCAGCCCAACCCAAACCACCTCAGGGAATGCCCAGGCTGCTGGCAGGCTGGGTGGCGGTCGGCTGGGTGGAACTGCTCTGCCCTGGGGGTCTGCAGAGAGCAGAAGGCAGCCCCCGGGAGCTGCAGCAGACACAGCTCTGGAACCCGTGCTGCAACTCGCCTTCCTCCAACCAACCCTTCGAGGACCCGTCTCGTGGCTTGGCGATTACAATAAACCAGCCCAGCCCTTGGGTGGATGGCTTAGAGACAAGCTCACCTCTATTACTCCATCCTCCTGTTTTTGCCTCCGGACTCAGAGGCGAGTCCTAATGAGCCACACGCATTTTCAAGCAATCTCCTCACTCAGCTGGAGATGTCCAGGACCTGAACTTCACCCAGAGTCTGTTTTAGTCATCAACAGCCCTTGAATGAGGCTCGCAGGGCACAAGGCAGAATCTCAGGCTGTCTACTAGGTTACTGTTGGCTTGTGGAAGAGGGTCTGCAGGCAGAGTGATCCTGTCCTTCTACGACTGGCTTCTCATTGAGGTCACAAATGAGGCTGAATGGAAAAGCTGCATGTTAACAGCTCAACATGCAAGGAAAATTCAGAGATCCTCTTGCACAACTTGGATGTCTCCGCAGCTCCTCATTTTGGTTTGCAAGGACATCCAAGGAGGAGCAGGAGGGGGAAAGGAAGGTGGAGGGAGAAGTGTGGCTGCAGGATGCTCCTGGTTCTTGTCTCTCTGTGGGCCGTTCGTGGTTTTAGGTAGAACTGTGTGTGTTCTGCGAAACTTGGAGAAATCAGAGGCCTCAGCTGAGTACGTTTTCAAGCGGCTTTACGCAGTGGCCAGAGGGGTTTAAAACCAAACCCCCCCAGCCACAACCAAAACGATGCTCATAGCTCTGGTTACAATTTCTCTCTTGCTCTTTGAGATCGCAGCGCTCTTGGCCCGGGACAGACAGTTCCCATTAGCATCTCCTGCTCCGGCCTAGGCAGCACAAGGGCATCTTTGTCCTGAGAAAAATAAACTGCCACCCACCCGCCTAAAACCCCTGCCCGGCTGCCGCTGCCCCTTCTCCCAGCCCGCCTGCATGCCCCTGCTGAAACCACCCAGGAGCGGGCGGATTCCTCTCCCTCTTCCCAGGGTTGGGTGACTTCTCCAGGGATATCGAGCTGCTGATAAGAGTTGGGGCATAAAACGAGTTTAAGGAGGGCTTCAAAACACCCGACTGCTCAGAGCAGCCCCTTTTCTTCCTGCCCTCTCTAGCAGGTGCAATTCATTAACCTGGGAGCCAGCCCCAGGACGGATGGGTGGGTTTTTTGGGGAGGACATTTCCCACGGCTCGGCCCCACACCTCCCCGGGCAGGTGAGGGACACGGGGCGGGCGGGCAGCCGTGGGGCTGGATGCATGGACACAGGTGCAGCCCAGCGAGGGACTTGGCCATTTCCTCCCTCACCCGCCCCCGCCCTTTGTGCTGGGGAGGACAATTCCCCTTATGTTAGGTCCCACAGTCTGCCCCAGGGGGAAGAAAGGCGCTTTGTTCAGCAGATACTGGCCAGAAAAAAAAAAAAAAGAAAAAAGAGAAAGCCCAGCACCGCGTTTCCTCTCTGAAGCGGCGGGATCAGGGCCCTCCGTGAGGCGGGTAAAGCAGATTAGCCATGGTGCCAGAGGCCTACTCGGCGGCCCTTGCTGAGGAAGGCTGTGACTGGACGTCACCGGCAACTTCAGGTTTCCTATCTGTTAGTAATATACGCAGAGACCTGCTCCTGAGAGTTGCCGATAGCTGGGATATCAAGATCTTTTGTGGTTTTGGCAGCCGGGTGGACTTTAAGGAGAGAGCAGCACGTGGGCAAGCAGGCCCTGCCACTCACATCAAACAAGCGGGGCCTTCCAGCTCCTGGGGTATTTACAGTAATTATCAGCTTTATTCCAAAAGAAGGCACTTGCCCCTCGATGCCTTTTATTTGTTGGAATAGCCAGATAAACGCCTCCATACGAATGCATATCCACCCCAGGCAGATATATTCATGCTGTATAGGTGGATTTCAGGTGCTGCCTTGGTGCGACGCGCTTGGCCGACGGTCACACACGCAGACACGGTGTGTGTCCTGCAAATCCTTACCTGTTGGGTGTTGTGCAAATCCTTATCGGAGAGGCAGGAGTGTAGGAAGGCTCCAGCTCAGGAAAGGGCTTCAACAGGTTTGCTTTGCTTTGTTGAATCTAAAAGCACTTAAGAAAACACTTAAATGCCATCTTAAAGAAGGCTGCTTTCCAGAATCGCAGACAAATGGCGGAGCTAGTAGAGAGGAAACTGTCGTGCTAATGTAGAAACTGAATTATTTATTTTGTCTGACTTCAAATGCTTTCCCCGCCTTTAACATCTGAGATACTAAGAGCAAAGACAGTCTGACTTCCTGAGGATGCCAAACCCCTTACTATTTCTATTTGAAAAATCGAAGCTCCCATCCTCAGCCTGGTGAGGATGCCTCTCACTGTAAATAGCATTTACAGAAAGAGTCATTGGTTTGGTGCTGAACCTGAGTAAGGAGGGGAAACGAGGGCTTCAGTACTTTCTGTTCATCTCAGAGCTCTCTCAGTGAGATCCTATGATCCATGAAGGAAGGTTCTTTCCCAGGTGCTGCAAAGATTTGCCTGGTCATTTTGCTGCCCTGATTTATATTGTCCCCAATTTGAGACACATTGTTTTGGTTTGGTTTGTCTAGCTCTCAGCAATCTAATGCTCATGATCCTCCACCTGTAAAATAAAGCCAACGTACAAAGAGCTACAGTGAGAAGGGACAGAGAAGGACCGAATGCAATTACTGAGATTGTCAGAAAGGTCATGCAAAAGTGACAGCAAAGAGCTGTATATGGAGGGAGTTAGTTAAGGGGATGAGAGCTCAGAGAAGTGCCCTGACAGCCAATGCAAAGGGTTATTCTGCCTGTCTAGTTTCAGATCCTTAGGTGACATGGATGCCTATTTACACCATACAAGACCCTGGTTTTAGTCTACTTCTAAAAATCTTTGGCAAGTGGTATTCTACCACTTCCTCAAAAAAAAGTTGCTCGTAGACAAGGAGATCTCCGTGACAGGATCTTCTTCTGCCCTTCACTGGAAATATTTCTGTTCTTAATTTGAAACTCTCAGGAAAAATGTAAGCATGAGGAATTTGAGGAGGACTTTCCTGACCTCCACTGAGCAGCCTGTGGAGAGGTGATGGGAAGCACACAGCATGCTGACGGAGCCTGGGGTGCTTCGCAAGGAGTTAAATTGCACAGAAATAATCAGCAAACAAGTGGATAATGGTGGGTTTGGTTGGTGTGTCTGCCCTCCTTCCTCTCCACTGCAAAGTATTCCACCTGCTAGCTCCAGCCATAAAGTCATTCCCGGGGCTGTGAGGAGCACTTGTAAAATCAACAGGGCTTATCGGACCTAAACTTTGGTAAATACTCGGACAATCACTCCCCTTGTGCTTTCATCCTGGGAGTGTGTAAGAAGCCAACGGGCTCGATAATTTACCAGTCAAGATGAAGTCTCCCAAGAGCATGAACCTTACCCCTGAGGTCTGTGCTCCCGGTGCTCCTGGGAGCCCCCATGGGGCTGACTTTGTTCTATGGGTTGCTGCCACTCAGCTGCCTAGGCTACGGAAAGTGAGGTGACCTGTGCTGACACCCCCAGAGCCTGGCAGGGTGGGGAACGGTGCTTACGGTGTGGAGGGGCTGCTCCTTGGAGAGGCTGCTGCCTTTCACCACAGCTGCCAGGTTTGATCCCTTCACATGGTCCATGCATTTGGCCGCACAGCTTTGCGCACATCCAGAGTTCCCTCCAGAACCAAAACATCTGCGTTCGCTCCTCAGCTCTCTGAGGACTATTCATGCCATGAGGGGCTGTAGAGGATGGAAACATCTGGGAGAGGATGGAGCGAGTCCACAGGGCCTGGAAAATGAGGAAGGTGATGTGGAACAGATGCTGTAAAGGCTGGGGATCCGGCAGAGCCTTCAGAAGGGCTGGGCGAGGAGTGTGTGTCTCCGTGCACGTGTGCAGTATCTTTGTGGCTTCTCTCAGGGCAGTGCCGAGAGAACCAGATTTATTCACTGCCTGCCCACCCAGCCAGGAAGTCGCCCTGCCCAAGACAGCCGTGCCAGGCAGGGATGGAGGAGCAGGGGCTGTTTGGCCAAGAGAGAAACTCATGCCACAACTCATGCCGCCGCTGGGAAAGAAAGACAAGCTTTATGGCTGAGCAGACGCTGCACGTGCTGTGCTCAGCTGGCCCCCAGAAAGCTCCAGGAAGACAGCTGGGTGCTCTCCTCCACCAAACTATGGTCTCTAAAAGAGAAGAAGTCCATCCTGGCTGCAGTTAGCTCTGTCTGAAGATACTGTTAGCAGCTGGACAGAGTGCCCTGCTTCTGGACAGCAGTCATCTGATCTATGACTTGGCTGGACGGGTGTCAGCATCCAGAGCAACCAGCTGTTTTGTTTGCGGGGCTCCAGACAGGGTTGCGTAAGGTGGCGAGGTCTGGCTTGTGCTCTGGGGAGGAAGAGATGAGGACAAAGGAGAGGACTCTGCACCTCCTTCGACCTCCTCTGCCGGGAATGGGACAATTCTGGAAGGGAGGCGTACACTTTTATTTGTAGATCCCACTTGCAGATTCACGGCTTCTGCTACTCTATCCCTTTCACAGCTCCTGGAGCCTGGTCTGTGCTAGTCACTGTCTGAGCTGTTCAGAGGCACCTCACTCAAATCATGCCAACAAGCTGAGGTCAATCAGAGAGGGGGAAGGAGACAGAGCCAGTGCAAAGACAGCAGCATCTTTGAGATGCTGGAGAGGCTGGTGCCCCTGAGCACACTGGTAACAGAGGACCCTTACAGGCCTAGCAGGATCACATCAGGACAAAATGTTCTTCTCTAATGGCAGGTGAAACCACAGGTGCTGCAAAGGATCCATACAGGGCTCAGAGAAGGCAGGTTAAGGCTAAGAGCTAAGTCTGTTGCTCTCTGGAAGATCACCTGTAATTGCAATCCTTAAGATATCAAACAGCAAGACCAGGGAGGCTCTGTATTGTCAGAGGAATGGCTTCCTTCGTATCCACCAAACCCAAGCCTAAATGTTAGAGCCAAGTGCAAGCCAGGAAGAGGCAGCAATCCAGACACTTGAATTTGCTCTCTGTTACAAATTACACACACCCAAACGAGGCAGGGCCTCTGCTCTTTGAAAATCTATCCCCGAGTGTTTATTATAGAAACCAGTTGCCCTCTTTGTTGACAGCCAAATTGCAAAAGGCTGTTGGAACTGTAAGGTCCATGCAGAGCCACGGCCTCAGCTGAAACACCCGCAAAACTCCCTCTCTGCATCTACCAACACGAAGCTCTCATTAGGTCCTGCTGGGATTTGAACCTAAGGCTTGAGAAAGTCTGGCTGTTTCGGGCATGAGGCTAAAACCACCCCCTCCAGCACCACAGAATACTCTCACTATAGAGAAAACACTATGTGTTAATACGGGCAATAAGCTGCCAAGTTCCCAAACGTTCGCAATGCCAGAAAGAACACAGACGGTATTAATTAAACGAGAGGCTATGCGAGTTCCCTTTTATCCCAGCAATGCTAGCTAGCCACGTTTTTCTATGCCTCTATTGCCTTCAGCTACCTGAGTGCCAAGGCTAAGAGATACGTGCCTCCCTGCCTGCTGAGCGCAAGACTGAAGGTTATCTTCAGGAAGGATTTTCCTTGAAGCATTTTTTTGTTAAAACACCAACAATGGCCCTCCCAAGGTAAGCACCGCGCTGCACCGCTGGGCTCTGCCATGAAATGGTTTTGCACCCTGGTAAAACCGAATTGAAGCCTCTCAGGGTTTGCAGATGGGGAGTCCCACTGCCGAGTTCCTTACACGCACGGATTGTGTAGCTGCTTGCTGGGTCGAACGGGCGCAAAAACCCCCGTGGGTTATCACAGGCAGGGAGTCAGAAAGGCCGGTTCCTGGCCGTGCTGCTGCCTCGCCGGGTGACTCACTTCCCTTCTATCTCGTGCATTTCCCACCAGTCAAAGGGACTTGATAACCACAGGTGTGTTTAAGGGATTTAACTCCAGAGTGGCCACAAAGTACCGTGGGACAGCAGGCAAGTGTAAAGTGCCTCGCTGGAACTGGTGGCCTTTCTCATGGGCGCTTAGCCCTGGGCTCTTCCTTGCTGGCCAAGGTTTTGCTAAAAAAAACAGGAAGGGAAACCAACACTTGGCCTGAGTGGGCCAGTGACTCGGGGCCCAGTGAAATGGCACTACTGGTGGCACAGAGCTCTCTCAACGGGGCATTTTCTTTATCCCTGAGTCCACAAGCTGGGCTGTGTGACCTAGACCAGCAGCAATGCCTTTCAGCAAGCCTTCGTGGCCATCACAAAGGACAGAACTTCTCCAACCCAGTGCTAGGAACGCCCCAGAGCAGCTCAAGCAGCAAGCTTCTTGCTGTACTTCTCAGCTTTGCATTTCCTAGGCGGGGGAATTATCCCGAGCTATACGAAGGGTGGTGGCACAGAGGGAGGTGAAGCAATTTGCCCGGCAGGCTGAGGGCCGAGCGTGGCTCAGCTGGGTGAAAACCCCCCCGGGGCGAGCCCCCAGCCTGTCCCCCAGCCGCATCCCTGACCTCCTCGGGGAGGAAGCATGCCGGCGATTCCCACACTGGGGAATCCTGTGCACCTGTGTGGCACACCCTCCTCTCCGGCCGGGCTGCACGCTTGGGCTCCTGGCAAAAGCAGCCAAAAGCCTG
>NW_009725125.1:0-1812 GCF_000703405.1 Apaloderma vittatum
AAAAAAAAAAAGAAAAAGAAAAAGAAAAAGACAGAAAAAAAAAAGAAAAGGTTTGCCCAAGGTGACAGTAACTAAATCCACCCCCCTAGAAGGACACTCATGGGTGCATGGGGGCCGTGAGGCTCCACCACATCCTCTCGCCCTGTCCTGGTGATGGAACCCACGTAGGAGAGAGATGTTCCTGACCACAGAGAGGGCTTCTGGAAGGTCTGTCAGACTACGGTGGGGGTCTGAGAACATAGGGTGCTGTCCAGTGGTGGGGGTGGAGCAGGCGGGGAGGCAGGTGCCAGCCCTAAACCGGCTCTTTAGGAAACAAGAAATCTGGAGCCTCTTATCCACTCAGTGCTCTGCAACACCAGACCCCCCCCAGTGCCTCTGCCCAGGGCAGCTGTAACGGCCGAGGGCGACACGAGGCCTCCGGGAAAGAAACTGAAATCCGGGTTTGCAGGGTTTGCACACTCGAGTGGCAATGGCCATCACCGCCTGATGGCACCGGGGCTGGGACAGCGGCAGGACACAGAACTTGGGGAGGTGGCACTGGCCAGGACCATGCCCTGCCCAGTGCCTGGTGAAGCTGCCCCCTAATCTGGATTAAAACCAATGAGCTAAACCCACAAGAGTGACTGGGAATGGGCTGTGTGATGGTTTTCACGCTGCTCTCCAAAAAAGCTCTTTTTTCCAGCCAAAGCAATTCACTCTTGACATTGATATTCTGGATGGAAATGTAAAAAAAATAAACCTGCTGGTGAGGTTTGCGGAAGGCAGGGGAAGAGCGAAGTCAAAAATAAGCAAGCAGTAGCACAGCCAGAAGTGATTTGACTTGAGCAGCACGTGCACTGATGACAGCAGGTAGAAAGGGCTTTGGCGGAGAGGGAATTGATTGGGAAACTCTTTCCAAACCGAAGCTGAATGGCTCAGAATGTTACTGGGGAAAAAAAAAACAAACAAAACAAAGTGAAACACAAAATAAAACCAAACAGGAATGGCTGGAGCCAGCTCATCTTCCTGCCCAGCCAGCCCCATTCCTGAACCTCAGGTCCCCAGAGGGCTGCCCCATCTCCCACCCTTTGCTGGCCCTGTGCCCATCTCCATCCCTTGGCCACCAGGCTGGGGACATTGTGGTCCCCACGCTGGTGAGAAATTCAACAGGGAAAGCTAAGTGACCACTGGTGATGTCTCCACAGGGTCTGTTTGGCAGCTAACACAGCTCTGACTCGGGAGAGCATCCCTCCTCCTTGCTGGCAGCGGAGCTCACCACGTGCACAGCTGGGCTAAGTGCCCCCTAACCACCCCGAGTTAGCCCTCCTGGGGACACTTGAAATGAAGGAACATCATTTTGGGTGCATGAACAGGTTGATCCTGACCCAGAGACATCCTTGGAGAACACATTCAGCACCACCAGCCACCTCGGTGCCATGGGACGGTCCTCAACAGCGGTGGGTACCAGCACGGGGGATGAAAGTTGCACAGGGTACAGGCATCCATGCAGAAAAGCCTTTTTCAGGGCAGTCGGAGGGAGCGTTGGCCCCAGAGAGACTTTCCCCTGTGCTCCAGGATCAAGACCGCGTTTCTTGCCACGTTGCCTTGCTCCAAAGACGAGCTAAAGTCCAGCAGGCTGGGAGGCAGGGGCTGAGGGCGAGAAGCAAGGTGAGAAAAGGTCTGTTTAAGGCTGCTAACCACGCTGCAAAGCGAGATGAGGACGTGTTTTCTAAAGGAGGTGGCTGAGAGAGGCCCAGATGCGAGGGGGAGGGTGAAGCACATGGCTGGGGCTGGGGGACACTGTGGGGCCCGCGGTGGGGCAGGAGCTGTGAC
>NW_009725125.1:1900-2510 GCF_000703405.1 Apaloderma vittatum
GCGCCGTCCCGGCAGGGAAGTGGTGGGAGGCGAAGCTTCCTCTTTCCCCAGCCAAGCACAGACAGGGGAGCATGACATTTTGGGTGTCCCAAGCTGGTTTCCTTCTGGCAGCAGCAGCCACCCGCCACTGGAAAGGAGGAAATCAGCAGATCTGGTTCCTCGGGCTCAGACCAGAAGGTCTGAAAGTCTCCAACTGATGATGAACTCACCACATCACCCGGCCATCTGTTAATTTTATCGATCAGCGAACGAGGCTGAGGGCTTTTCTACCCCAGCTCTTGGCCCTGGATTGCTGGTCCTGCTCCGCTTGGCATGCCAGACTAAAACAGCTCCCAAGGAACTGAAAGCACCCGAGAGGTTTTTGGTGTTGGAGGAGGCTGAAATGGCTGCGTTTCCTTCCCCAGGCACCTCGTGAGAGTGCCCGGTCCCTCTCCAAACCCTAAACCCTGCCCGCCTGCTCAGCATGACCCGAGGACTCGTCGACAGATCCCCCAGGTGCTCTCCGGGGTGCAGCTTCCTGACCCAAACCACCTCCCACTGTGGCACCTCCACACGGTTCTGCCCTTGTTTCAGGGCACCCACATGGGAGTTGTGCACCCGCGGCATCCCG
>NW_009725126.1:0-221 GCF_000703405.1 Apaloderma vittatum
GGGCAGATGCTGGGAGCCACTGTCTGAGCCCCTGCCTTGATCTTTTACTGCCTGGGCAAATCAATTACCCAGCAGAAAAGTCCCTAAATCCCACCATAAAACCCATTTAGCAGCCGCCGCGGTGCTCGCCGGGCCCTGGGCAAACCTCACCCGCTGTCGGCACGAAGCTGGGAGCGATTCCTGCGGGGAGGGTGGGTAATCACCGCTGGGGAAGGTTGGCC
>NW_009725126.1:245-1077 GCF_000703405.1 Apaloderma vittatum
TCCCAGGAGGCAGATGAGGGCTTCCAGAGGGTCCTGGCTGTGTTCAGACCCTCTGGAGAATCCCACAACTCCCTGTCCACTTGCACCAGCATCTCCCTGTCCACATCACTTGGGCGCAGGAGCAGCTGGGGATGTGCCAGTGCTGGGGATCAGGGGTGGACAGATGAGATGGCACAGGCACCAGGGACAAGGTGGGGCACAGGGGCACCTGGATGTCGATGCCCTGTGCCACCGAGGGTCTGTGCGCCCCTCAGCAGGGCCATTGGCCGGGCTCAGCAACAAGCCCGCTGCCGATGCTGGAGCCTTGCTCCACCCATGAAGACACACAGGAGCATCTTTAACACCATGGGGACAGTGCCAGTATAGGGACAACACCAGCACAGGGCTGAGGGACCTGGGGATGATTGAAGTCTCCTCGGTTGCAGGTTTGGCTGGGAGACGCCTTTAGGACTCAAAAGGATAAGAGAGAAGGAATGTTTCTGTCTGGAGGCATCACCAGGTGCCAGGCATTGGGGATCCCTCTGGCCCACGGTACCTTCCCCAGAGGGCACAGGGGCCCCCCACCGCCCCATCCCACTGCTGTGCAGGGCAGAGGCGCTCCATGGGGAAGGGGCATATCCTGGCTGGGCACCACCAGGGGCTGCGAACCGGTGAGAAACAGGGTGGTAAAACGGTGACAAGTAATTGGTGTCCCGGCCAGTCCTTTCATGCCGACGCCGTTTTATGGGTGAGGAAATTGCTTGTGAGTCAGGAACACAGGAGACAAATTTAGGAAGTGCTCTCTGAATGTGCCGGGGTCAGGCGCCGAGGCCGAGCGCTTGAAACCTGGGTG
>NW_009725127.1:0-6233 GCF_000703405.1 Apaloderma vittatum
ATGTTTTGTTACTCGGTTGTTCCCCGACTGTTTCTCTCAGTGCTGCGGAGTTGGGTGGTAGTTCGGGAGAAGGCTGTGTGCTGCAGCAGGGCGTGATAGATACGCTGCATGCAGGGAAAAGAGACTCTTTGGAGCAGAGATGCAAAGATGTCACGATGTGCAACCTCCCTGTCAGGTTTGGATGTTTAGAGAGACCTGACCCTGGGTCTTTTTGCATCTCTAGAAAACCTAGGTGGTGTCAAAAAGAAAAAAACAAACACAAAGGCATTTTGATAAGGTGTCACTTAAAGCTTGCAGATAGTGAGATGAGATTTCCTAGTTGGCATGTGAGGTTGTACAATAGTTCTCTTGATGCCTGTGGGTGCATACTGGAGAAATAAATGGGTAAGAGTAACAGTACTGGTCCTGCACACTAAGTGGTCTTTGTTGGGGCATGAAGACGTGGAACTACAGGTGAGGTCCTGTTGCAAATGAGATGGGTATGGTGAGGAAAAGCAGAGGTCATGGCTCTGTGCTCAGATTTCTGCCTCTTTCTACTTGGGCACAAGGAAGGAGTTTTTTAAAACCTTTCAGTTTTGTACAATGGGCTGTTGTGCTTGACTTGGGAACGAAGGTTTCTAGAGGAGTTACTGCAGAAGGGGTTAGCTCTAAGGCAGAGCCTACTTGCTGTGACAGCCCTCACCTTTTGAATTTTATGATCCATTTTAGTCCACGGACATTCCTGTGGACCTCCCTCTTTTTTAAGTCATCACACTGTTCTCAAGTGTGATCTTTTGCGGTCCTATTTCTAGAAATAAAAATAATGAAGGCCTTAGGGGAAGTCTTTTCTGCTTTTGTCCATAGGTAATTTCGAGTGTACTGTACAGGAGAAGAACCTGCTTTGGAGGCTTGACACAGGGGAGGAGAAAAGGCACAATTTACATCAGCTGAGAATCTGTCAAGTACTGGGAGCTATGACAACTGCTCCCTACTACCTCCTCTTATTTATTTGTATTCCTGCCTCTCCAACTTTTATTGCTAGCTCTCACGTGACATATTTCAATGTTGGCTTATGCTCACTCTGCGCGGAAAACCACTTATGCTGAAAAATGTGCTAAACTCACGTGTATCAACAAGGATGATATTCAGTGTTATTTCTCCTTTGATGGCATATGTGAATGTATTTAGGAATATGTACACTTACTGGGCAAAACTGTGCTTGTTGGTGCTTATTAACCTGTTTCAACACACTCACTAAACACCATACTTTTTTTTTTTTTTTTGCATCTTTCCCCCCCGCCAATTGATGAGATATCAGAGAAGAGAAAGAGCTGGTGGAGAACTGTATCCTTAATTCCTCAGCCATACAGTCACATCTGCTTAGTTAAAGAATCTTGTGCTGGGTCTTTAGCTGGAGACATGTTTTGACTGAATTGAGAGAGTTCAGTAGCGGAAGATGTTTGAATTTGCAATGCATCATAGCTATCTTTTTAAAAGAAAAATATTGCATCCTAATTTTCTTTGGCAGCTTTGATCATAATGAAAAACTTAACACTCTTATTTCTTTGCTCACTCTTCCCTGCCTCTTTGTTCGATGTTAGGACTCTAGATGCATTTTGCTGTTTTGAGTTGTGGGTTTTTTTTTTTAAATTGGAAAACATTTCCATGACAGTTACTTAATCAGATAGTACGCCGAACTGATTAGCCTACTTTCTAGTGCTCTAATTTTTCTTTTTAATCGTTTCTTCAGTCACATATATCTTGCAGTTCTGTAGATAATACAACAGCATGGAGGAAGTGTGTTTTCCAGTTGTATTCCGGAGGACTTAATGTGAATATCACTTTGACTGGGATTTTATTGGGGAATTGTCATTTATCACAAAACTAGGCCCTCAAGATACACAAAATTCTCTAATGGAAAACAGCTACATATCACCAATTCTTAAACATTGTTTTAATCCACTAATTCTAGCCTACTTGTGCTGAGTTAAGTTATGACAAAAGACTATTTTGAAGGTGACTCTTTAAGAGTGAGATGTATCTTCAGCATTATTTTTCTTCCTCATTATTTCCTGAAAATAAAGGTAGAATAAAGAAAAATTATGTGATGCTAATCCCAGAAGCCTTTGTGAGCCTCTCTTTTCTCTCTCTACTGGTTTATGGCAGGCAAATCTGTGCTACATGGTCAGTTCTCCACTAGTTTTCACCCAAGGGTGCTGAAATCAGCTGTGCCACCTTGTCCTGCGAGACTGAAATCAGAGTGGTTATTTCTTAGGAAGTGAGAGCATCCCTGCTTATGACAGCTTAAATCTTGGAAGACTTTGTTTGGTTGTTAGTCCATTCTTTCCCAGGTGAGATCTCCACGTGAAATACAGAGGTTGAGTTTTGTTCTGTCAACTTGGGTGGCAGCTGGGAGGTTAGCTCTCCATAACTTGCTGCCTAGTGTCATCTGTGGCTGCAGTGCACTGTGCTTTGAATTTGCCAGTTCTGAAGGAAATCCATGCTCTGCAGATAGCCTGGCTTGGTGTTACATTGAGTTCTGCAGACTTAGCCCTGTACTCTTCAGAGTGAAGAACACCCAAAGCTTTTGGGTGTTTTAAGAGGTAAATGTTTGGACAGACCACAAACACAAAACTAGTGACCAACATGTTTATTGCTACTAGCGTGCTAGATTAGTGCTGCAACTTGCTCACATATTCTCACTTACCTATTTAGCCATTGTTTCCTGGGTGAAACTTGCTTTTCAATGGTGCTTTTCAGAAATGCTTACTTGGCAGCAGCTGAGAGAGCAGTTGTGAGTGGCATTGTTGTGCAGGAGGCATGTCCTGATTCTGAAAACCTCATGCTTTTGTTAAAATTGTGCTATCATCAATGTCTATTGGATGGCATGAACACGGGTTACAAAAGGGAGGCTACACAATCAGTAGTTACACTTAGAAATCATTAGCTGGGTTGTTAGGCATGGTGTCAACATTCACCCATTTCCTCCCTTTTTGGAAAACTGCTCCCTTGGTAGCCTGTACCCCATGTACTGTCAAAACGGTGCTGAACAGTTCGTCTGTGTTATCAGCAGTCAGACCTCCTTACAGTCAGTATCTGCCTGAATCACCTGGGATAGTGATGAAGGAATTCCCTGCATTTCTAGGAAATGGAGTGTAGAGTCATTCATGTGGTAATATTTATTGTGCTACCTCTTTTTCTTTTCTAATAAGCAAGCAGATCACAGTCTGTCCATCCTCTTGATGTGCAAGATAACTTTCCTTACGCAAGTGGGTTCCTGTGTTTACTTCCAAAAGGGTCAAACTTTTGTGGGGTGCAAGACATGCCCATAACAGCATCTGATGTGTCTCGCACAGTTGCCACAAGTCCTTTCTGGTCATAGTGAAAGTCATACGGGAGTGATTGAGGATGAAATTAGTGAGAAAGAGGTGCCCACAGGTAGTGGAGTAGGGACAGAGTGGGCTTATACCTATAAGACAGTGGTTTTGATTTGGTTTTCTGAAGGATTCATGCTGCATTATTCTCATATCTTAACCAAAATGAAGATTAGCTTCAAGGCAGATCCATGTGCACAGATGTGCTAACCATTGATTTATCTGAGGACCAGCATAAATGTAAAGTTGTGGCATTCATTGCCAACTGACAGAACTGCATCTGCCAGATTGAAGTTGAACTCTGCACAGCTGCAAAATCAAGCCTAGTTCCCAAGGGTCTCTGAGGACAGATGCTGTATAAGTCTCAAGAAACATGTCTGAATCTCATGCCTGGTGTCCTTGACATAGTTTCATCTGAGTTGACCTGAATGCCTTCTTAGAGTTTGTCAAAAGTAATGGGTTTCTCGACAAGCTGAGGGTTGGACCCTCTTAAGAGGAGCTGCTCTGTTCAGTGACTCAAATGGCTACGTGAGATTTCAGCGTGAATTTTCATAGATGTTTCTTGTGCTGCTTTTTAATGCTCTGCTGAGGCATCAGTGAATTCAGAATCCTGCTTCACCATCCATCAGTTTAAATCAATCAAAAGGCAAGGAGGAGGAGGAAAAAAATCCAACTTTGATGGAAACACACATATTGCATAAGGCAGTTGTATCACATTTGTGTTCTGCTGTGTGGTTCTGTTACCCACGCTTGTAAAATACTCACTGACAACAAAACGAAGTATGTTTAATTTCCACATATACAATAATTTATTGTATTTGCTGAGTAATTACTGGTAGCTCTTTTATGGTAACTTATTTTTCTACTTATTCCAGCTCTTCTTCCATTACTTGTGCATGGAGGGTGGTGTTTAATAATGCATGGACTGAAGATAAACTCAGTTTGTATTAGCTACTTGTTTTTAAATTGACTGAGATATTTAGCAAGAAACTCAGAGGACTTAATTTCATGAAACAGCTGGGATTTTTGGAGCATCCCGTGAGAATCATTTACAGGAGAAACGAAAAGCATTGGAAGAATGAGGAGTCTTTGTAAAAGCGTGCCTTTTCTTCCCATGAACACCTAAATCACGCTCCTTTGTGCTCAGTGCTTTCCTGTGATGCCAATGAAATGTGCCCGGTACCCCATCAGAGTAACAGTTCTGATGGCAATGCCATATTTGGATAAATGAAACCGTAAGAACTGTTTACGCAGTTGCATGTGGGAATCTTCCCCTCTCACAGACCAAACCTGCTGTGCTAACTCTGCCTTGCTAAAAATCTTTCCTGCCTCTCAGAGTGACCTTGGCCCTGCTTGTGAAAAGCTGTGCCAGATCAGCAAGCAGACCTGAAGACAAACAAGGCAGGACAACCTACAAAATGCAGGGGTGATGGCCCCAATAGGCTGCAGTGTGTCACAACATGCCATTTGTGTCTTTGTAAGGATCGTGCCCTCTAGCTGCCCTGAGCACCACTGTGCTCATGGTGAGGATGTACCCATGGGGTCACCATGCTGGGAACGCTGTTGAAAGAGGAGGGAAAATTATATCTATTGGACAGGGGTATTTGCATATCCTTTTGTGTGACTTCGAGATATGTCAGGTAGCTCAAAGCATTTCCCAGGTTGCAGAACCATTGCCTGTAATCTGCCAAGCTGAAAGTGGAACAGATTTTAAAGAAATGGGTGTGAAAAACTAATTGTCAGAGGATCATCTTTGCAACTGGGATTTGAGTTGCTGGCAGAAAGGGATCCACTTTAAGAAATATGTGGTGATGGTGTGTTTCTTAAGAGCAGGACGAGGTCAGTCAGAAGACACCAGTCTCCAGTGTTATGCTTCTAGCACTGGGCTCAGTCAAGGGAATTTCAGTTCTCTCCAGTGTAAGTCACAAACTGATGAAGGTTTCACATCCTTGCATCACCCAGACAAACAAGTCTCCCATTATCTTGAAAATACAGTGAATGTTATTTGGAAAGACAGGAGAGGATGTAACACAATTTGTCAGTCAGGAAAGCCATTAGGAGAAGGTAATGTTTTTCAGAAAAATAAAATACCATTCAAGAAATACCCCAGCTTCCTGAGGCTTTCGTTGAGACTCTACTACTTGTTGGCTGGAAGGAGCTGTGTACTCCAAATTCAGATGTAGCATGCAGACAAAAAGCAGTGTCTTGGCTATGCACTGGCAGGGTTGGTTTTGTATGCTGATGAGCATCAGACAGAGGACAGCCCTTCGCAGCAGCCTGTGGTGTTGGGAAAACTGGAGGTTGGTCGCAGGTTGTAGCAACCACATTGTTACTGTGAGGCTGCCAAAAACCCAGGAGAAAAATCATTCGTACATAACCATTTCAGGCACCCCTACAGCAGTGAGTGGAGAGCGGCCGTTGTTTATGTGGGGTTGTCACATATTGTACATCTGCTTCTGCTATCATGCATGTCCTTGTGCAAGAAGCCAGTATCTGAGAAACAACAGCAAGTTTGCTGACGACACAAACCTGGGAGGAGTGGCTGACACACCAGCAGGCTGTGCTGCCTTCAGAGAGACCTGGATAGGCTGGAGGGCTGGGCGGGGAGAAATCTGATGAAGTTCAACAAGGGCAAGTGTAGAGTTTTGCACCTGGGAAAGAACAACCCCATGAGCCAGTACAGGTTGGGGACTGACCTGCTAGAGAGCAGCGCAGGGGAAAGGGACCTGGGGGTGCTGGTGGGCAGCAGGATGGCCATGAGCCAGCAGTGTGCCCTCGTGGCCAAGAAGGCCAATGGCATCCTGGGGTGTGTTAGAAGGGGAGTAGCCAGTAGGTCGAGAGAGGTCCTCCTGCCCCTCTGCTCTGCCCTGGTGAGGCCAC
>NW_009725127.1:6247-14954 GCF_000703405.1 Apaloderma vittatum
AGAGAGACAGGGAACTGCTGGAGAGAGTCCAGCGCAGCCACAGAGATGATGGAGGGATGGAACATCTCCCTGGTGAGAAAAGGCTGAAGGAGCTGGGTCTCTTTAGCTTGGAGAAGAGGAGGCTGAGAGGTGACCTCATTCGTGTTTATGAATATGTCAAGGGGCAGTGTCAGGAGGATGGAGCCAGGCTCTTCTTAGCGGCATCCAATGACAGGACAAGGGACAATGGATACAAGCTGGAACACAGGAGGTTCCACTAAAAATATGAGGAAAAACTTTTTCACTGTGCGGGTGCCAGAGCCCTGGCCCAGGCTGCCCAGGGAGGGTGCGGAGTCTCCTTCTCTGGAGACATTCAGACCCCTCCTGGACGTGTTCCTGTGTGACCTACTGTAGGTGATCCTGCTCTGGCAGGGGGGGTGGGCTAGATGGTCTTTTGAGGTCCCTTCCAACCCCCAACATTCTGTGATTCTGTGAACTGGGAAATTTTTCAGGTATCTTCAGTTAGATAGGACAGAAACAACTGCAAGGAACGAAAATGAGAGGTTTGGTGATAAGCAACTTGAGCTTAATACAGGAGATGTTATGGCAGTGCAGAGATAGCATAAGGCCACATTAATCTGTCCTACCACTCGTCCCAGAGGAGCTATAATTCACATGAGGAAAACAGCACCTGGCCCATCCACAGACTGTCACTGAGTTCAGCTCACTTAGGGGATGTTGGAGCTGGACTGTGTACGACTTACATCAGCTGACAGATTATGCAAGGCAGTTGCAGAATATAACTAATTCACAGGTGTTCAGCAAGAAGAGAAGTGTCTGTGCTACAAGGAATGATCTTTAAAGAGAAGCTGTTCGAGGACTATATGCCAATCATTCTCTTGTATGATTGTGTGAAAGCAGAGGAAATTCTGGCTAGAAATGGCTGGTCTATGACTTTGTTTTTCTTGTGCAGGCAGTTTCCATAGCAAAACAAAATTCTGGAACATACAGATTTCTGCCAAAATTACTCAGTTCTGAAAAGTTTTGGCCAAAACATTGAGCAGAAATATTACGCATACAAGTGTTTTTTACAGAGCTGGTTTTTTTGGACGTTTGTTTTTTATTTACTTAAAATTGCAAATGTAAAATGATCCACCATTTTGAGTTGCATTATTTTTTTTTTAAATTTATTTACAGTGGAGAGTGTGAGGTGATATTTTTTTCTCTGTGATGTTAGTGTCTTGAGTTTTGTAGAGAGGGTTCTGCTTTTGACTTTGGTAGCTACGGTAAGAGAACAGGTGTGGAGCATGAAGTAACAAAAAGAGTTTAAGAATCCAGGGAAGGTCCACTGCGTTTACTAATTCTGTTCGTGTACATATCTGTGTGCATTAATTGCATTCTGTTAGAGATTTTCTTGACTTTGTGGTTCTGCACTGGAAGTAAGAGGTAAAGTAGGAGAGCTGGGCACTGAAAAGGAAATAGCTTTGGGTTGACTGAAGGTGCAAGAGGTTTTTCTTGCTCACAGGACAAAAATGGGGTGTCATTTCAGATTAAATGCTTTTTTTTGTTTGCTTTGTACCACTATTTTACCTCTTCCTGTAAAAACTTTCTATTATGTATGCGGAGTTCAGTTTTGAAACGATCTGCTGGAGTAGCTGACTGAAAGCATGTCCCCAGGCCCATCTGCTGCCCTTTCCTTTCAATTCACCAGTTTCCTTAAAGGAAGGAAAAGCACGCAGCTGGTGTTCTTCAGAGTAGCAGTGGTATGAATTGGATGGATTGCATTTATTTAGTATTATTATTATTTAGTATTATTATTTGGTATTCCCCAGGAAGTAACTCCATCTGTCCCTACAGAAAAGGAACCACCAAAGACTGATTTTCCTGCCACACTGGAAATAAAAGATTGAGATGCTCTTTTCTTTTTTTTCCCCTAAAACCTGTAACAATGGTATTACCTGAGCATGACGTCAAGCCTCATTTCTCAAGACCAAAAGAGTCATGAATGAGCTATTTGCATGAAGAAATATTAAAATGTCAGGGTAAATAAAGAGTAACAGGAAGAGGCCCTGTTTGGAATGGCAAAAAATGAGTAAATACCATTCACCTTGTGGTCCTCCTGCTGGCTTTGTTTTCTAAATAGGAATATATAGGTCAAGGAAATTACTTGCTGACACTTTTTCATTACTGATAGCTCTGCATTTCCTGGCATGATAGTCTGTATTTTCAGGTACTTAATGATCTGCAATTAATCTGCAGTCATTTATCCAATCAAATGCTCATGTCTTTGGAATCAACAGCACTAGGGTGCTTAAAGGAAAAACAAAGCTCTTGCGAGATCAACTAATCCATTTTGAGAAGGACCTTATTTTTTTTCAGCCCAGCAGCCCTATAAACTCAAAAGTGCTCAAAAAAAATTAATTATTGGCAATTAGCTAATGTTATTTGAAAATAATTCATACTGATATTATTAATTAATAGTTGACATAGTCTGTCTCAGGTTAGACAAAATTAACTTAAGGATGGCTATTACTCCCATTCCAGGTAAGCTCTACAAGTCTGCAATGACCTGAAAGGAGGTTGTGGCAAGGTGAGGGTCGGCCTCTTTTCCAAGTAACAAGTGGCAGGACAAGAGGATATGGGCTCAGGTTGTGCCAGGGAAGGTTTCAATTGGACATTAGGAAAAATTTCTTCCCCAAAAGGGTTGTTAAGCACTGGAACAGCCTGCCCAGGGTAGTGGTTGAGTCACCATGCCTGATGAGGTGCTTAGGAACGGGGTTTAGTGGTGGACATGGCAGTCCTAGGTTAGTGGTTGGACTCAGTGATTTTAAAGGTCTTTTCCAACCTAAAAGGTTCTGATCTGGAGTTAGAACAAAAGTTGGAGTATGTTGTTTCTTCACCACATGACTTTGAAATTTTTATTACTCATCCATGACCCCAATACCATCAACACAGAGATCATCATTATGCTAATTTACACTGATGAACTGGGCTATGGGAGATACTTACTTTGAAAATTATTGTGTTGCTCATTGTCACACTGCTGGCAGTAGCTGAAGACTTTAGTCTGTGATGTCAGTGCCCTCCTACAACAGCACTTTCTCTTTGGTCTCTGGCTGATGCAGCACTGCAAAGAGAAAGTGACAGCCAAAGGGGAGTTTATGCTGCTTTCCTTTAGAGAATAAGGCAGTGCTGATGATACCCGCCCTCCCCAATGAATGAAGTTTTCTGCTGTGGATAATTGGCATTATCAAGGAGATAATGATAATTAGCATTATCAAGGAGAAATTTTGGACTAAGTTTGCAATTTATTGGTTTTTGTTGGGTTTTAAAAATATTTTATATGTTTTAATTTTTTAAATACAAGAAATAGCTATATGACTATGTTTTGAGTGGTTTGGTTTTTTTTTTTTCTTTAAGTCTTCATTTGCTTACCAGAACTCACCCTGGCTAACATATAACCCTGTCTTTGTCAGTCATTTCTGCTTGGGAAAACAGCATCTTCAAAACACTTTCTTAAATTATTAATGTTGCCATCCTTTTATAGTTGTAAGGCTTCATTTATCTTAAGAGGAATTCCTTCCCTGGCTTCATTTGTACAGTAGAGAGTTTCTACCACTGTCAGAGACTTGGTCTGATGGATGTATCTCATAGTCCTTAAAGATGACTTAATCTGATCTGAAGTTATTCATGGGGTTCTTTGGTAAATAACTCAGTGAAATGGCTTTACAGTTCTAAAATGCATGTGCCAGAAAGCAGATGTTTGGTTGCATTACTCCTTTTGTGGGGTAGGAAAATATGCTTGTAAGTATGAGCGACATGAGTTACAAAGACAGAAGGACTTAAAAAATGGTAATTGTCAAAAGAAGAGAAAGATTTGTTGAGTAGAAGCTACTTTGTGTTATTCTTTTGATATGTGTTTGTCTGGCTCCTAAAAAAATAGATCATGCTGCTTTCTGATTCCAAGATGTTTGTCCTGGGATAGAGGGCTAGCAAAATAGCTGTTTAACTTTAGATCCCATTACACAGGTCTCATACTAAATTTTAGCATGGAGTGCACACTTCCTATTTTCAATGATGTGATGTGGAATGATTTTTATAAAAATCTTACTGTATTGTGGAACGATGGGAAGCAATCATTTTAAAACCACCATTCCTCTTCCTGGTTATGCATGGTAGAGATAGACAGCCATAGTGAAATATTGAGTGTTACTGCCTGTAGAATTTCATTTAGCTCTGTGATCTTCAGCGAAAGCCAGTTAATGATGCAGGTAATTAAAAAAAAAAAAAAGTCTATACCTGTATTGTAAACAAGGGAAATAAAAAGGAAGAAATAAAATCTACAGTGATTTGTTAGAAGAGTTGTATGACTCAGGCAGTAAATAGTATCTCAGAACAGAGAGAACAGAGTGAGTGTTTCAGGTAAAGCTCATATCAATCCAAGGCAGAATAGTATATTTTGAGATTTTTGCATTCTCTTTCTCAGGTGAAGAGAGTGTCAATACATAAGTAGGTTTTAATTGGCATTGAATGGCTGCGTGGGTGGAGAGAAATACAGGTTATAGGAGATCAGAACACCTGAGTCCTCCTAGACATCAGGCTAGTGTGTTTTCTTAACGTAGTGTCTGTCCCTTGTCCATACTCTTCTAACAGAAAAAGCCATTTTTTCTACACCGTTTGTCTGAAACCTGATGTGTGAGGTGTCCATCTCAGGACTCAAACCAGTCACGTTTATCTGCTTCATTCTCCTTAACAGTATTTCAGGTACCTTAACTGCAAGATTTTTCTGGTTTATGTGGCTGCTTTGGTGTAACTCTTCTGAGTCACACAGCTTTTCAGGGACTTCTTTACTCGTGTATATTCAGTGGCAAAGGCTTCAACAGCCTGTCTGGCAACAGTTAGGTCTTTTTCAGGTTTGTTCCCAGCTTGGCTACTGAAAGAACTTTGGTGTTCTCTGACCTTGCCTGGGTGTCCAGCCTTGGCCTTCCTTAATGTACTGGACTTCACAATCATTACTTGCTTTTGTCTCTTACAGTTTTGATTTCATCTAGCTGTGATAACAGAAGAAGGAAACTGAAAGTTCCTCAGTAACTGCATTATATCAGGAAAGTAACCTGAGGTTACCTTCAAGTATTAGTTAAGGCATGCTTGGTAATAATTGCAGTTTTGAGTTTGTTTTAAGCCTTAACAGCCTCAGTAAGAGACTTAAAAGTTCTGGTGAAATCATCAGTGATTCTGGAGTGGTACTTTTAAGAATAATTTGCTTTTAAGCCCTCAAACAATTTTTTTTTTGCTGGAAGGTTTTGCTGATGAGTTGTGGAGTGCAGGAGGTAATGGAAGTATTTCAGTTCAGGTGAGTGACAAGTGGGAATTAGAAACTAATTTTCAGAACTCTGCGTTAATGTAACAGAAGGAGTTCATGCCCTGTTCTATCAGTTTGCTGTAAACGGTAGCTGAACAGTGACAGCTTGCAAACAAAAGCTGAGCTGCTGGGAGCGTGTAGCTGTTATCCTGAAAGTTGTGCAAAACTCCACATTTAATGTATGCACAATGTGTCCATGTATGACAAACAGGAGTTACCACAGATACAGCTGGACTGTTGGTGGGGGGCAGAAGACAAGTGATACAACGTCGTGGAGGTGAAAAGGAAGGGAATGAAATAGTGTAAATGGTGGCAAATGCTGGTGTTGAGCACTGATGTGAGCGCTGGTTGTTGTTGACAAGCGCTGCAGGAATGAGAGTTGGTCTCTGTTGCCATCCTGCTTTCTTTATAATTTCCAGTCTAAGCAGAAGATGGGGTCCTCTCACTTGGACCTGGGTTCTGTACTCATGCCTGTGTTAACACTGAATGTCTTATCTCTAAACCAGTCCTCTACAGCAGAGCTGTTACATCAGTATTAAGGCCATGCAGCTTCTTACTAGTGTGTCCACAGCACTTTTAGCTCTCCTCTGCTCCAGCACTTGCAACGTGCTTGTGTTTCGATCTCCTGTGCAAACAGGCACGGAATTTCATTTGCTGGTCTTTCAAACACCATAATGTGTATATTGTCTCAAGAACATTCTCTAAAAAGATATATAAGCTTTATAGGCATCTTCCAGAGAAGCATACATTTCTTTCCCCTCCCTTTCTGTCTTTGCATGAAGGTATAGTTCATGGTACTGATCTGTTTGCCATAGCCTGGTTTGTTGCAGCCAGTGGAGTAATACAGGCTTGCAGCAGAGGATGGCATGTCTCATGTGACAGGTGAATTATAAACCTGTGCAGGTAGCTTAAGTTTTATGTATTAGGCAGTATTAGGTGGATTGAGTGGGGTGAAATTAAGCCAAATAGAGAAGCAATTGATTTTTTTCTCTCATTTCTGGTTTTCTTAGGTTAAGCATTAATTAATGCAGGCACTCAAACTCTTCCTCATGGCTGTATTACTTCCAAATTGTTCATTTTTTTAGAAATCTTCATTCTGCTAATGAAGTCTTAAATCCCGTCTCGGCCACAGCCCTGAAAATGAAATAGAAACAAAAAATACTTTGCAAACTGAAATCTGTGGCTATCCATGTTTCAAGTTAAATGCTAGATCTTTTGACATGCACTTTTTTTACGTTTTGAAGAAGCTACACGGCAAGATATTTCTTAGACTGCCTTTCCCCTCACCATTTTTCATAGAATTTGGAAGATCGTTGATTCTCTTGAATTAATGATGAAGTTTCTACCGATTCCGTGGGATTGAGGTTTGAGTCAATATCTGCAAGGGCTGTAACCTGCCTAGAACTTCAGTTTTATCTTCTTTAACGTAAAAATGGTTAATGCCTTAAAAAATAATTAAATAATGGGCTGTCTTGCTTAAAATTCAACTGCCTTCCAGGGGACAACATCATAGTGAGGTCCTTGTGTTTGTTTATAAGGACTTAACACTGTGTGTGCTGACATGCAATGACCAGTCTATTAAGGCATCTCTCTTCCAGCTAAATGTGTGTTTGCCTGTTTCAAGACAGCCCTCAGTGTATGCCCATTATTTTTTCTGTCACCTTCCACTCTGCTTTGCTAGCCTTGTCTCCCAGTCTCACAAGAGAAAGACAACCAATTCAAATTAGCTTCTCTGACATACAAGAAAATGCCACACCTGGAGCTTGATCAAATGTGTAGTCTCACAATGAAGAGCTGCTAACACAGACTTTTTCAGGAAATTTCACTTCATGGTGATTTGGCAAGAAGTCAAATGGTAATGACAAAAATCAGCTTGGCAGTAGTAGAAGGGATGGTACTCTGATGCGTTTAGGTCACGAGTCTTCACCTGCATGTCCAGGGGCTAGGAAAAAGCTGTAGGGAAGTTTATTACCCCACAGTTTGCTACTGCCTGCTGAGCATGTGGAGGCAGCCACTGTTAGGTGGGATATTGAGTTGTGCTATGTGACTGCTCTGATGCCTTTCTACAAGTCCCGATATCTGTGGTTGGAAGCACAGTTTATCTGCTGCTGAGTGTATGTAGAATCATAGAATCATAGAGTCATCAAATGTGTTGGGCTGGAAGGGACTTTTCAGGTCATCTAGTCCACGCCCCTGCAGTGAGCAGGGACATCTTTAACTGGATCGAATTGCTCAGAGCCCCATCCAGCCTGACCTTGAATGTCCCCAGGGATGGGGCCTCTGCCACCTCTCTGGGCAACCTGTGCCAGGGTCTCCCCACCCTCACTGTAAAGAACTTCTTCCTTAGGTGCAGTCTAAATCTTTCAGTTTGAAACCATTGCCCTTCGTCCTGCTGCAGCAGGCCTTGCTAGAAAGGTTGCCCCCATCTTTCTTAGAGGTTCCCTGTAAGTACTGCAAGGCTGTAGTTCTGTCTTAATCAGAAGAAAGTGAAGTGAGAGCCTGATGGAAATTTACTACCTAAAGCCTTTCAATGGCATCAAAAGTCATACTATCTTCTTAGGTACTTAGGATAAGACAAAACTTTAGGGAAGATAAAATCTTTTGTTTCCATATTTATCAGATAGTTAAGGTAGCAGCAATGGGTGTTCATAACATTCCTTTGACCTTTGAATTTGGGTGACAACTGCAAACTACTTTATCTTCCTAACTCATGTTACCTCAAAATAGTACACATCAGTATTACTCACAAATCTAAAGTCTATTTAAAAAACAAAAAATAGGCCCACAAAGATGAGCATGCTGTAACCATAATGGTATGATTCAGTGGGAGAACAGGACTGTGGTACATGGGGGTTTTAATTTTCACAGAATCACACAGAATTGGATTGACATAGCCTAAGCAAATCTTACATGAAACTGTAGTTCTAGGTTGCCCATGTCCTTCGAATTTGGTTTGAGATAACTGGAAATTCTCTTAAACAAACCAGCCCTTGGGAGCTGAGAGCAGCCCTCTTGGAGCCGTCTTGGTCTGATCCGCGCACCCAGGCAACTGATCCCAGGGTACAGGGGGACTTTAGCAACAGGGAGACCCGTGGCCAGCAGCGGGCCCGACCGGCACCAGCAGCTCTGGCGAGAGCGGTGAGTGCAGGAGGGGGCATTGCCATGGCAACGGGCAACTTCTGGCCCATAAGAGGCCTCTGGGAGCACAGGGATCTCTGCTCCGTGTGCATGAGGAGAGGAAAGGGAGGGCTTATTTGGTTTCTTCTGCTAGTGGTCATTTTCTTCTTTTTCGACATGGTTGACACCAGACAGAAAGCCACCCCGAGAAGGAGTGTGGTGCTCCAGCGCCAGCAGGCAGCTGTGCAG
>NW_009725128.1:0-233 GCF_000703405.1 Apaloderma vittatum
GCAGGGCGCCGCCATCGTCTTCGGCCCCACCCTGCTGCGGCCGGCCAGCGAGGAGGGCAGCATGGCCGTGCACATGGTCTTCCAGAACCAGGTGGTGGAGCACATCCTCAACCAGTACCGCCACATCTTCCCCGACGGCTAAAAACCAGCCGGGGACACGCCTGGGGACAACACCGGCGTTGGGGACATGAAGGAGCAAACTCAGGGGAAGGACTTGGCCACCTCGGATGATG
>NW_009725129.1:0-12415 GCF_000703405.1 Apaloderma vittatum
TATTATTATTATTTACACAAGCTCTGTTTTTTGCAAGTCAGAAATTCTGCACTTAAAAAACCCAATGGAAATGGTGCTCTACAGCAAACAGAGATGGCCAGGAGAATGTCCTGCTGCTCTGGCTTGTATGTGTATATCATAGAATCATAGAATGGCCTAGGCTGGAAAGGACCTTAGAGATCATCTAATCCAACCTCCCTGTCATGGGCAGGGACGCCTCTCAACTAGATCAGACAACACATGGGGACCAAACGGGGATTGAACCCGCGACCTTGGTGTTATCAGCACCACGCTCAACCAACTGAGCTAACCAGCCCCCCTAAAATGTATGTATGCATTCGAACAGAATTAAAGAGTTTCTTGGAAATTACCTGTCGGTGCCAGTCATACTGACGACATGAACCCACATGGCTTTTGCCGATGATCGAGGATTTTGAAATGTCAGAAATATTCTTATTAAGGAGAGTTTTGAAGTAATTCTGAAGTAGGTTAAGACTTGATCATAATTCGTATGATTGCATGGACAACTTCCATTTCTGATGCAGGGTTACTGAGGCCAACAGGGGCAGGAAAAATCAGTGGCTGGAAAGGGAAGCTGCACATCTGCAATCCAGAAATCAGGTGCACGTTCTTAAGAGCCGTAATGATTGATGGGACTAGTAGTATTAAGCCATCACTGGAAACTTTAAAATGATGATTGGTGTTGTATGGTGTCTATTTGTTTTATGTATATATATAAACATATGTATACTGATATATAAAACAGGGTGTCTTTCAAGCACATGTCTGAAGGAGGAATTGCTCCAGGAAACTCCTGTGTCTTATTATTCAGGGCATCAAACCAGTTGATTAGACAGAAAAAATACATTTCTCTTGTGGTGAAGGAATTAAAGCTTTTTTCTTAGAGAGAAAATACTTTTAAATTTGAGATTCATCATCTGCAATCTGGACCGGATGATTGAAGTGTCACAGAAAAATGTTCATTGTGACAATATTTCATTCTCTTTCTAAATCCTCTTTGCTTCCCTCCTCCCCAAGTGGCAGTGGGACAGGCTGAACTAGTACAGCCAGGAATCTGTGTCATCTTTTGGAGCACAGAGCTACTGCCCATCCTGTGGCCTTGAGAACCCATGGAAAACATTTGCATATGAACTGCTGGAGATGACCACTGTCATGTGAAGCTTTCTCATCATTTACACCTGCCTACCATGAAATATTATGCATAGTCTTATTCTTAACATTTGTATTCCTAACAACAGTAGTTCAATACTTTAAGGACTTGTGTGGTTTATTAATGCTGCCTTGTGTTGTCTCTCACTGCTGGACAGGACATCAGTGTGTGTCTCTTGGATACAGAATGCACGTGTCCTGACATGCTGGATGTGTTTTCTGTCTCATAGCAGAGAGGTTTGTGTCCCCTTTTTTTGGACTGTGCTAGGTTCTGTGCAAAGATCTCCTCTCCCAGAAGCCACATGGAGTTTCTACCAGTCAAAAGTCATCCTATCCACCTGTCTGTAATGGAACTCAAGCAAGAGGTGGTCACGAGTTTCCAAGCAGAAACTTTGGTACAGCAGAGTTTCGCTGTAAAACCTGAATCTATAAAGCAGCAGCATGTTTCAGTTCACTTCTTGAAATGCAGAATATGCTGATTTTCTTGCCAGTCTGTCCAGCCAGAGAGGCCTTGGGTCCCACTGTCTGCAAGCCAGGACACTGCTCATGCAGAATTGCTGATCCTAGGATTGCAAAAAAAGCAATCCAGACTAAACCAGTTTTGAATAAAACTGACAGGTGTTGAGAAGAAGTTTTTCAAGACTCTAGTTCCAGAGTCTGTTATGTGGATGGCACGTGAGTGTTTTGGCTTCTCGTCAGTGGCAAAGGGCATTTTGGGCTCCCTCAGCTTCTTTGGAGTGGACAGGAGTCCTTGAAATTTAGAGGAATTCCAGGGACTCATTAAGAGTCAAGGCAGGTAGCTCTGTTTCAGATCTGGAAATATCAAAATGTGAAATAATTAAACAAATCCTTTCTTGAGGAGGCTTAGCATAGGTTTAAAATACAAATGTAAATCCCTGAAAAGCTAAGAGTCAAAATCCTGCAGAGTTTGCAGGAAACTGTCCAGTTCAACTAAATACGCTCAGATTTGATGGGCAGAATGTCTGAAAATGTCACATCTCGTGGAGAAGCAGAACGATTGGCTTTTTAGGGAAGATGGCTTTTCTACCCCTTCTATGGTTGCTATTGCCAACATTTTTAAAATGCCATTTTTTCCCAGGAGGTAAAGAAGATTAAAGAGCACCCCCTTCTAATAATCCACCTGAGTTCTTGCTGCTAAAACATGGCCTGAATTTGAGTGGATGCTTCATTAAGGCTCACCACCTGCCTTTGATATCTGGCTTTAGCATAGGCTGTGTAAGCCTAAGAATTCATTGAAGGCAGAATTTTCAAAGGTGTCATCTACGTCACCTGGGTGCCTGCATTTCATTTTGAGAGAGGCTTAGTCACTTCTGGCTGGATTCTCAAGGGGCCTTTGAAACCTAGAAAATATTGTAATTTTTAATCAGTTTTCAGAAGTCAGCTTTCAGGTTCTGATAAGTAGACTGGAAATTTCATTACTGAGTTCAATAGGATATGAGTTAAGTCCAAATAATACAATGACACCTCTCCATTTAAATTTTTCTCTGCCTTTGACCTAGCTGCAGAGAGTAAAACCTCTTTGATGCAATCTTTACAGCCGTTCTGTGGAGTGGTACTTTATAATAACTTGCAGCGACACGTGTGTCATGATCTTTTTCATCCTTCCTGCAGCTGAAACAAGGATGAAATACAACAGAATCTGAGAATAATTAAACCGTAAATGCTGTGATGAAATTAAAAAAATTAAGCTCCCTAGGAGAGAGGAAAATACTCAGGTTATTCATGTGGGTACACATAGTGTGCTAATAACATGACCCAAAGGAATTTGAAAATAAAATTGATAGATTACATGAATACTAGTGAGAGAAGAACAAAAACTAAATTTAGATCATATATGTAAAAGTTACAGTGTAGTACCATGTTCACTTTTACTTTGTTGATGTTCTCACAGCCACCAAACTGAGGGTTTGAGCTTTCATTTGCACCATCTCTGACTTTTTCCTTCTTTTATCCTGCAGAGAACTAGCACAAGTAATCTGCTGCTGTACATGCTAAAGGGGAGTTCAGACCTCCTGTTTCAGCAAGAGCAGGTAATTACATTAGAAGAAATGGCCTGGTATTAGTTATGGAAAATAATTATGACCTTTTCTCCTGTATTCTTTATTTGTGTGATTACTCCCACTTGGTTGACATTGCCAATGTGCTCACTTGGACAGTTCTCCAGATCAGATGTTGTTTCAAAAGTAAGGCTACTTAAAATATTTAAATAAAAAGTTTTTTTATTTATCATCGTGTTTTTAAACCTTTAATCTTACAGCTTCATGCTTTTTCTTTGGCTGAAGGCTGGCTCATTATTGAAGAGCAGAAGAAAGAAGTGCTGATTTTGTTACATGACTCCAGAAGTTTTAAGAATCAATTGTAGCAACAGTATAAAAGGTCATAATACAGCTAATAGGGCTGTGATCTGGTGATGCTGTTTTCACTCCATTTATCGCAAGCAATTGTACTCAAGTAAAAGCAGCCATCCAGCATCGGGGTCGTCTTTCGTTTCTGGTGCTGTGAAGTTGGTGGGACTAAAACACACGCACAGTGGGAGAAGTCTGCGAGAGACTTTACAAGCCTGCAATTTTTGTGAGTTATTGTTATAGTAATGTAAGCAGTGGGTTTCTATGTTCATTGGTAACTTAAATGGAGTAAACTGATTTGAACCACAACACTTTTTTGGGAGGGATAAGAAGTGGAAAAACCTCTGTAGTTTTATGTCTAGAAGTTTCATTTTGATGACAATAAATTTGAATCTTCTTAATCTACAAACCACTGATTTAAAAATCCTTAAATTTCAAATTAACTATTTAGGCTAAGAAATTTAGGATGGTGTTTTTTTTGTTTCAGAAAGATTTGCAAAATTAACGTGTAACTTTTCCGTATGTATTTCGTATTTCTGTAGTAAAGAAAGTGCGGCAGTAACGTATGAAGACCACAGACTGAAAAAACAGCAAACACATTACAAACGCAGTGTGCGCTGGTTAAATAAGTGCAAAGTATTTCTGTCAGCCAGAAGGTGGTAGCAGAATTCTCCTGCAACAGCTCTGAATTGTGTTCCAGCAGGCATTCTCAAGACAAAGTAATTCTGAAGTGCAGTTCAGAAAACATATTTTTTCTAGTAGCGGGAACAAATAGCACTGACATTTTTTTTTTCATTTGGCAGCATCTTTGAGTAGAAAAGTGTCTGCACTTATGCCTGAGATGTCATGTGTCAGGAACGCATGTGGGATCTGTTACTTGAGCTTCGTCTCTGTTTTTTTTGCAATTGTAATTATAGTTTTTACAGACTTTTTAATGCCAAAGGGAGCCATTTATGGGCTGAAATGACAAGAGATTTGTTTTCCTCATAGTATCGCAGGACTGGAAGATGTCAGGACCATGAGAAGACCAGATAACACATTATTTTCCCCCAGAGGAATTCTGTCATTCTTTCACAGATATGAACACAAATGCAGAGAATATTACCCATCAACTGGGACTGATACAGCACCCCAGTCATACTCTTAACAAGCGTTAACAACCTGGAGATGTGAAGGGATAGATTTTATTACTCCATTTTATAATTTTGTGAGGGACTTGTGATGCGTGTGTGACCCCCTGGTAAGTCAGTTCCCTGTGCAAACAACCTTTCCTATTTCAGCAGAGACACTCCTTGTCACTGCAAGAAACTCGGGAGATACTCAGGTTCTGGAGCACAGCCCATCCCTTATTCTCTTCTGAGCGGTTGTATCACGGCTCTGATGATACTCAGTTCTCCTCTGCAGACTTCTGTAAGAAATGATTCTGTATCTGAGAGATAGTTTCTATGGTAACTGTGATTGTGTTGGGTTTTTCTAAACTTGGTGGATAGTTTGGAAATAGAAGGAACAGAGTTTTAATGTAGCATTAGGAGAAGTCACCGCAATAAAATAAGCTAGAAAAATAAAGCACTCTGTGCTTGATCTGTTAGCCAGGAAACTGAAAGAGCAGTTCAAGAGAGTTGTCAGTCTCACTGCCTGGCGACCTGGCTGGAGCTGCTGGAGCTGGGCAGGAAAGCAAAGGAAGAGCCCCAGAGCAAGCCCTGCCACTCTTACAATTCAGCAGCTGGCAGTCTTTTTTAAAATTAGCAGCTTTATAGAGTGACTGCAGCTTTCATAGTCTCCTCTTCCCCAAGTTCTGACAGAGATAAACATTCACTCACGATTACAACAGCGGAATATTACTTCAGTGTACTCCTCTCCCTGTTTCTTGCTCTTCACAACATGATCATAAAATCGGGGCCGTGCAAACAGGACAACATGTATGGAGTTGGTGGCAGAGCCACAACAATGATGGTTGTTGCATCACTGTGTTATGGTGGTGAAAATACTGAATGAGCTGATTTAGAACACAGCAAAAGATGTCAGGAAATACAAATGAGTAGATTTAGGATATAGATACCAGAATACAGCTACAGAAAATTTGGTTAAGACCCAATATGTATGTACTATTCGGAAAACATGCCATTCCAAAGCGTTGAGGTAATCAGAAAGTTCAGACATCTGCTTTGCATGTATGCAAAGAAAGCCTCTTCACAGGTCGTGTGTCACTTAGGCAGAGATGCAGGAGTTGCAAAGATGCCAGAGGTAAAGGGGACTGTGGATTACATCACAACACCCAGGCATTTGGGCATCTCCAGAGCAGTTAGGCCAACAGTCCTGTTTTTCTCTGTTGAGGCTGAAGCTTGTAGAGCGTTAACCCCAAGTGGATGTATTCAATGAAAATACAGCTGTTTGGATAATACATAATACATTTCCCAGGGTTATATTTAGAGATCATTACCATAATGCTTACCAGTTCTCTGTCTATATTTAACTGTTTCCTCTCAAAAAAAGGAGACAGAATTTTTATTTTGAGGAACTAAAACAATGACATGAAATCAAAGGGGCTTAATAAAGGATGATGCAAAGGAAAAGGTGCTATTAGTGGAGCGCTCTGGTGTTTTGTCAGTACTATTACAAGCAATACCTTCTATTTCTTTGCAATATAGGGGAAAAAAAGGCCACATTATTCAAAAATGCTTTGGAAATGTGGAGTTAGTTCAGCATAGTACTGAAGGACACAGCGACTGCTTTTTCCAATGTGTGGGGTACAAAAGAATAATTTCTAGATAGGCACAAGTGAATATTTTAGAAATTATGTATAATCCCATTATCTCCAAGTCTGTGAAGTCTCCAAGTCTTAATGAAACCCAGAGATGTTCCCATTTGCCTTAAATTGGTACTTGGCATCTCCTTTGAGGTTGTTCAATGTTATTTTATCTTCATGTAATGCTGAATGACTATTTGCTGAAAAAAATGAAGTTCTTTTAAGATGCTTGATGCTGGGCACCAGATTAATTGGGGTATCTGAACTCTATTAGTCATCTGAAACAACTTGATCTGTAGTTCCTGCTCTTACTGACTTATTAATGCAGTTGTGGCAGGAGAGTAAGAGGGCAAAGAAGCAGATGTCAGTGCAGTTATTTGAGGGCAATGCTTCCATCTGGAGGGCAGCGAACACACCGCTGTTCGTGCAAAGAGGCTCAAGAATACAACCCTTCTGTAGAGTTGCTTTCAGAGATCCAAAGTGAAACCCTATTGCAGTAAAAAGTGGAGAAAGACCATGGTTTTTAAGGTGTCCTGACCCCTTTGAAATTTTCCATTGTTGGCAGTGAGAGACCAAGCGAGGAATGAGGAGACCCGACTGCTGCTTGTCCTCAGCACTGCTCATCTTTCCCTTTATCCTGTCACACTGATGGAGGTGAAATCTGAAGCCTGTGCCTATTTAACTGTAAATAAATGGATGTGTCAAGTCAGTGAGAAATTTTAAAACAGAGGAAAGCTGTGCAATTGATCATATGTAACCAGTAAGAGAAACTAAGCACTGAAACTGCTGACACCGATCATGTTGGCAGACATGAGTAATTAGAAGTAGGACCAGCAAAGCCAGGGTACTTGTAATTTAAGATAGCTGGCTGGACTCAGAATTCTCCGAAGCAGGATGCAAGTAGTTGTGTGGCCAGTTGTTAAAGCCTAAATCCATAATAAAAATGAGTTATTGCATCAAGTATATGGTCAGGAAATCAATTAGTAGAGCTCTAAACCAAAATATCAATATTTTGTGTGTAAGTGAACCCGAGATCCTTGACTTCAGACTCTTGTTGTTGATCCCAGGAGTTGCAAGTGTATTGGACACTGAACTTGTGCTGGCAGTAGAAGACCACAGAGCCTTGGGAGCAGCTCTTCTGAGTGGATGCCTGGCTGGAGAACAAGTGATATGATGACCAGGTCTGCCTTAGGATGATCTCAGCACCACGGATCGGGCCCTAAATAAGCACAGTGCCCTGCAGTAATACATAGTGGTGGATATGCTTTCAAATAATGGGCACGTGTAAACTGCATGGTGTAGTTTACATGAGGATGGGTTTTTGGTCTAGAAAGCCTGATGAATTCAATGTAAACAATGAAGAAAGTACATGAGATTCGATTGACAATAGATTTTCTTGAGTTTGTTTGGTGAAATTGTCTTTTTTTTTGTCTTGGATTGTTGCTCAGATCTCTACAGTTGATGGCAGTTTTCTTTCCATGTCATTTGCCTTTATTACAGCATGCTGTAATCCCTGCTTAACATCCCCATAGAAAACTATAGCAGTGAGCAAAATATTTATCTGCACACTAAGACCTGTTTCTGAGCTTAAGGTGGCAAGTTGTGTATTTTCCTTACAACCTAATTTGAGTTACTATTCCACACTGGAAAAATAATCTCATCAGTAAGAGCTGTGAGATTTCCCTGTTTTTACAGTTATGTGAATGCCACCCTTCCTGAAGTAATAAGCACTCGTTAACCTTACATTTGCTGCTCTTTCAGATTTCACAGCCAGAACTGACACTGCTGACAGCTTGATAAACTGTTTGCCACTTATGATGGCTTTGCCTCTTCCAGGAATACTCTTTTCTGTGCATACTGACTTAGAAAAACCACTCTGATTTTAATCTGAAAGTTCTGCGCAAATTAAGCAGCCTTGGCTGCTGCAAAGTTACGGAGGGTAAAAAATGTTAAGTTTTGGCTCAAGAAAATGTTGCCTGTAGTAAGAGAGTGGTTTACATGGAAGAATAGTTCTGTGGTGCTAATAGTGTGGGTGCCCCTTGATGTGGGTCCTGGTTTCACATATGGGTCTTAGCAGCAAGACGATGAAGATGTTTGCAGGTTTGAAGTGTTTCATTTCATGATTTGCTTTGATAATTTTGCATTTACTTTTCAGAAAAACTGGTGACAAATTTACCGACAGGTGGAGCTGCTGCACTAAATCCTGCCTCTTCACTCCTGCTTTGGGAAAGGAATGCTGGCACTTGTATTTCAATATCCCAGCGATTTCTCAGGCTCTAAAGAAAAAATATTATGAAATATTACTCGAGCATAATCTTTTCCATGCATTCCTGGGAAAATAATTGCAGTAATGAATCAGGATCCTTTGTTATAACAATGTTATTGTGCTTGTATATAGCATCTCTCAAAACAATTGACTTGTCCCACATGGGAAAGATCTTGGACTGTCTGACTCTTCTTGCCATAGTCTCCTGTAATATGCAACAAACATCTTCTTAATACATGCTGAAGTAAGTAACTAGTTCCATACATAATGCTTGGGAACTGAGAGACAGAGAAATTACTTGTCTGAGTCATGCGGGAAGTCTTCATCAAGGCAAGGAATTAAATCCAGGTAACCTATGTCATACCTAATTGCTGTTGGTCAGGTGCTCCTTCCTTAGGAGGTATTTTGGGAAAAGATGTCTGTCCTGTCTGGCAGTGACAGAAACATCAGTGTAACATCAGAACGGGCAGGAATGTGGTTATGCTACCTCTGTCCTCTTTTCCTGAAGTGCCAAGGCATAGTTATTTTATTATGTTTGTTGTCATTAGTCAGGGCTACTGCTTGTTTGTCTGAGGCTACCAATAAATACAATGTGATTCATGCAAATCTGCTCGAGGGATGGCTTGGCTCCAAAAGCACAGTTTAGCCTTTATTTGGCAGTTGTTTGCTTAATGCAGAAAAATGTGTATGAAAGCTATGAAAAATGAATCTGTGCTGTAAACACAGCTTGTAAAATCCATTTGATTTATCCTGCAGAAGATATTACAGTATAAAGAAATAATGAAAACAATGCCTACCTTAATTTTCTTTTATTTTTTGGTTATGCTGTCATCTTCCATATTATTGCAGTGTATTCTGGCCTGTGTGGAGTCATCGTAACTAATAAAATGTCTTTATAATCACAGATGATCTGTGATGCTGAGCTTTGAAGAGGACATTTTTTTCATCTAATTGTAACATATGCAGAATTTTCTTTCCCTTGTGTGATTATTCTGATTTAATCCTGGACCGTATGGGAGTCATGCAGTGGCACGGAACATTTAAAGAGGCATTGTTACCTCTCCAGAAGTAGGGCATCAACTGTAAGTACTGTGTTTACTATTGTAGCCTGATTATTGGCTCTGCCCTTTATTCTGTGGGTAATCTTAAGCAATGATTTCCTTCTTGGGGCCTCTGAATCTCTAGAGATCTTTGAGTCACTTCTTTGGGGTCCTTAGCCTTGGAGAAAGTATCAGAGAAAGGCAAGGTTATTGTTTAAATGTGATACACATGGAATGCTATTTCCAAGGAAAAATAAATATATTAGTGTTCTACAAAGTAGGAAAGCTTGAAAATCATTAATCTAAATGTTACTCTCTGCAGAAATTGGAAGTATGAGGGTGAGGAAAATGGTAAAAATGCAGAAACAAAAGAACTTTGTGTGGGGAAGGAAGCCCAGATGTTTCAGACCCAGCTGAAGAGGGCTAAGAAGACAATTGCCTGGGAACCCTGAATAATTGGATTCATCTCCATTAGCATTTTAATTTGGACAGAGAGTGCACTTCTGAAGGGAGTCTCCCAACCATCCCCACTTTCTCTGCTTTGTTTCGGAGTGGTCTCAGAGCACCTAAGCTAGAACCATCTCAGACAAAACCAGGGTGGAAGAGGTGCTCCTTGCACATTTCAGTTGACGGTGAGCATGCAGGAGACAGGACTGGACTAGATGTCATCTGAAGGAAACTTCCTGAAATACGTATGGTGTGGGCATCACATCCTCAGTGACAGGGCTATTGGTCTGCTGGTCCACTCCCGGGGGTCACCGCTGCTTGCTAAGGTGCGTGCAACTTAGCAGGTAGTGTGCGATGGGGTTCCAGCACTGGCCATGGAGAGGCTATGGGCCAGTCTTCATGTAGAGATGTGTGACAGCCTTCATGTCTTCAAAGCAGCCTTCTCTGAAGGAGGTTGTCTCCCTTAGTTTCTGGTACAGGTAAGACTTGGGTAGGCACTAATTAACTCCATCGTTTCTGGGGAGAGAAGAGCAATTTGTTGGACTGAGCTCTAGCCAACCAAGGCAATTAACATGGGAGACAGGGGACTGTAGAAGGCGGGCCCTGCCATTGAGAAGGGGCCAGCTGAAGGGGCAGTGCTTAACTGGCTGACCAGCAAAAGAGCAGTGGTCTCAGGAAGCTTGAGTAGTGTGGTGGTCTCACTGCTGGAGTCCCACTTCTACATTATTGTTCTCCTAAATGGTTCATATTGTCTTGCCCAAATATTTTATTTTTTAAAATTTGCTAGCTCTCCTACGTGGTGTGAATAAGTCTCTTCATTCCCTGGTATTGCTTCTTTCAGGGTATTTAAACTGGTTTATCATCTCCCTTTAGGCTGCTTTTATCTGACAGTATATAGTAGACTCCTGTTATCTTTATTTTTTTATGTCACAGTCTGCAATCTTGCTTTCACTTATTTGCCTGTCTCTGTCTTTAAATAGGTGGGAATCAGCTAACGTACTGGTATGGCATTTTGCTAAGGTAATAGAAAATTTCATATAATTTTAGGTAGATCTTTACTGCATCATATAAAGCTTCTCAGGATTCAAGTTGAACTGTTTTAAAGACACCTGCTGTTTCAGTTTCTTTTCCATACCCAACTTTGGTAAATTATGCATCTAATGGAGGGGGTTTTTGTGAGCTTTTTATTTTTACTTTGACAGGTGAGATCTACAGATAATGTTTATTTAAATGACAAGTTGAAATTGTCTGAAACATTTTTTTAACTTGATATTTGTTCTCATTTGCTTGCAGAGAAAGTCTGTAAAGACTGCAGTCCTGTGACAGGACGGGTATGGATACCTTTGCACCTGGGCTTAATCTCATCAGTATCACTAGGACTTTTTACAGGCATTAAGGTGCACCGATACAAATCCAATTTAGGGATTAAGACATAGCTATGACAACACACAAACCAGAAGAAAAGCCTTAGCCAAGGAAGTGATGCGTGGTTGGAGGACAAGAGACAGCAGGCATACATGGGAACAAGAGAGATTCACAGGTTGTGCAGCCTCTGTGTCTGGAGATTTCCAAGACCAGTCTGGATAAAGCACTGCACAACCTGGTATTAACAAAGATTTGGGCAGAAGGTTGGACTAGAGACTTCCTGAGGTCTCTTCCAACCTGAATTTCCTAATGATCCTATAATAAAGAATGGCTACAGATCTACATGGCAGTATACAAGAAATTACTGAAAGCCTGGAGGAGTAAATCAGTGTTTACTGAACTCTCTTCCATAGTAATTATTATATTAGGTTTGTACAACCTTTCTGTAAAGGTGCAGTTTGGCTTCTCACAGAGAATAACCTTATATTCTGAACTACCAAAACTACTAGAGGTTTTTTTTTTGTATAGATGTATTTTTCAGGAGATCTTCCATCTAAGTGTAAATTTAGTGCAAGAGTGCTTGGCATATGAAGTCGGAAGAGATTGAGACACTAGACAGCACAGAACAGACTCATTTGAGAGAATTCTAAATGTACTTTAAATCAAGGAGGGGCTCAAGTATTATTACACTGTGGTAGAATGAGGTGAAGGATGTTGATGTGTTCAAAATGAAGCCACTGGAAGACACCCTCTTAAACAAAAACAAGGCATGAATTTATCAGAGAGAAAAATATTAAATATAAACATGCTTGTTATCCACAAGGGTTTCCGTACAGAAGAACTGACTGAAGAAACCACCTTTTGACTTGTGCTTTGGTCTACAATTCACTCAGCTTCATTTAGCAGGGCAATCAGATGTGTTGATTGCTCTAGCCACAGGGTAGCTACCCATTTTCTGTTCTCCTTTCCCCCTCTACCCTCTCAGTTTTCTCTCCTCTCCTCTCCTCTCCTCTCC
>NW_009725130.1:0-3689 GCF_000703405.1 Apaloderma vittatum
CCCGTCAGCTGCATCTCTGAAGCTGCACCAAAAGCCAGGACGCACAGAATGATCTGCTGAGAAGCAAAACGAGGCGCTCTTCTGCACGGAAGACCGCGAGGCTCGGGCGCTTTTCTCTCTCTGGGACCATCGGGACGTGTTGTTTGACGGCAGCTGGAGCCGCTCGCTCGCACTGGAGGGAGTCCTGCCAGCCAGGTGCCTTCACTGAGCCCTTTCCTTTTGCTCAGGCACTTGACTGGCCCCTTGTTTACCGTAATCCTGCAAACAGAAGTGACTTTCTGTGTGTGTAATGAGCTGAATAAACTCAGCCTGTTGCAAGGGTGAGATTGAGCTGTGTGGCAGGGGGAAAGAACACAGCTGGTAGCAAGACTGTGTCATGCACACTTGTCTCATGGAAGCTCATGTGTAGTGCAGAGCTGGGGTTACAAGTAATTTTGGAGTTTGCGTTTGGGATCTTGTGTCTTGAACTCCCTGTAGTTAACAGGATTAATATGAACCTTGGATATGTGAACAGAGACCAAGCCTAGGGAAGGGACTTCCATGGTACATAATGGGATTCATTCGACTGATGTTACAGTATTAAATCCAAGTCTAGCTTCCATGTTGTAAGAAAGAGGCTGCAAAATGAAAAAGTGAGGGATAAGGTGTAGTGATCCTGCTCAGGAGACTGTTGCATATCGAGGAGTTAAGTGAGCCTGTGCTGTGCTGCACCAGTCCCTTCCCGCAGGACAGCCTCAGCCAGCTCGCAGGGGCAGAGGAGCCCGCGGGCAGCTCCCACTTGGTACCAGTGATGAGGTAACCTAGATTTCTTGTCTTCACAGTTTTCTCCAAATCTGCTGCAGTCATTACTTCATCACGAAGTATTCTTCTTCATCCTGGGAGCAAATCAGAGGAAGTGGCAATGTACATCTTGCTGTATTTGCTCTCTTGGTAAACCAGTTTCCAAAACAGGGGAGTGAGAGCTGAAGAACTCTCTTCTCTCCTGCCAGTACTTGCAAAGAAGAGTTGTAGGTATTTCTTTGCTCTCATTCTAAGGAGACAGACTTGCTGCTTCTTTTATGCTTGCAGGCATGAAACAGCCAGCCAAACTCTGAGCAACGTTATAGATCTCCCACTGTGCCCAGGATTTAGTGCAAGTTGGATCCTGATAATTCCCTTTTCTGGGCACAGGTGTTTCAAGGCAGGTACATCAGTTCTGAATTTCTCTGTGGGAGACAGGCACTTAGAAGCTATTTCATAACTGGTCAAAGTCTATGAATCTGACTGCAAACTGGTACCTTCCTACATGTGCTTCACATAGGAGGCATCTGCCCTCAGAAAAAAAAATTAAGCTGTTTGATGTCATATAGACACTGATGAGTGTCAAAGAGTTATCCAGCTGTAGAAGATTAATGGAGATAACGCCAGAGAAAAATAGACCTGTGTCTGGGAATAAGAAACCAACAGACAAACAAACAAGCGGGTCCTGTTCAGGTGGCTGAGTTGCCTCCCTGTCACACAGCACCCACAGCCAGAGGGCAAGACACGTGGGTCCAACCCCACTCTCAAACCAAGGTGCCAGAACCTCCTCCTATGGCTGGGTCCACTGGCCAGCACTGGGGCATTTGTACCCTGTAAGAAACACAGAGAAAGAAGGAGAATTCAGCCCATATCTGTGCAGACAAGGCCTTGGTCATGGCTTGCATTTCACGATGGCTCCAGGGCTGAACCAGCTCCTGGCTGAAGACACAGCAGGGTGGAGAGAGCAAATGCAGTTTCTAGCGTGTGGGTCTTTCTGCACAGTGCTTTGCAATTAGGAAACAACGTATGCCTGGCTGGTGAGACTCCTCCCTTCGCAGCCTTTGTGTCTGTGTGCTTTTTTTCCAGTTTGCCTCCTCAGCCTCCATTTCCCTCTGCTTAGAACAGGATCTGTCTCCTGCTCCAGCTCTGCCTCCCGATCTTTTTTGCTCATGAGGATAATGGCTTATTTTGAAGGATAGGCTGTCTTCCGAACATTTGCTGAGACTCAAAGTGATTCAAACAATTCTGTTAGAATCACTGAATAATCTGGGTTGCCCCGTGGCCCTCACGTCACTTGGGCCCCCTCGGGGCAGGGCTGGTGTAGGCGTTAGGACGGGTTTTCCAGGGCTTTGTCCAGCTGAATCTGGACACCCTCCAAGGGTGGGGAGTCCAGAGCCCCTGGGCAACGCTTTCCAGTGTTTGGCTACCTTCACCGCAATTTTATCCCACCATAACCGGCAAGGTGTCGGTATCGGGGCTGCAGAGGCCAGGGCTGCCCTGAGCCAGTCACAGCCGGTTCCAGCTGGCTCCAAGGGTGCCGGGTCAGGGCACAGCTGAGCCCATCCTCAGGGGAGCCTGTGGTGCCTCTGCGCAACCGTCTTAAAGCAAAGGTGGAAAACACCAAGCAACAGGGGAAACAAGTCCAGAGCAGGAGGAGAAGCAGGAAGAAAGACCATGCTGGAGCAGGAGGAGGAAAGAGAGAAGCCCAGGCCTGGGTGAGGGCTGGAGCCCAGGGGCTGCTCGAGCAGGAGCTGAGAGGTACGACCCAGGAGGGGCCACTGCCAGTGACAGAACCGCCATGTACGCACCTGCCCCAGTCTCCTGCGCTGCCGACGCCTCAGCAAAGGGGCTGAGTGTGGTGTGTGGGGAGGGCCCTGGAAGGCAGGAAGGGCAGGGCGGGAAAGAGGGGTCTGAAGGAGGAAGCAGGGTATTGCTCCTAAGGGTTGGTTGGTTGTTTTCGTGCTTCTTTGATATCTGTAATTAGTAGATTGTTAACTGGCAAATGAATTACATTCATGGGAATTCCCTGAATGTGTAAACAGTTTTTGCCTGTGACAATATCTTACTGGAGTTTCTCTTGATGTAGCTTGTGACAGTTGGTCCATGTCCCTCCCCTGCAGATCTCTGAGAACAGAGATGGCTCTGTCTTCTCTGCACCTTCACATCGCATAACTGAAGACAGCAAGAAGATCCTCCTCACTGTTGGTCTTCTCCAGGCTGAGTCTAGCTCTCTTGGCCTGGTACAATGTCCTGCTCTCCAGGACCCAGCCATCATGGTGGCCCTAAACTGGTCTTGCTCCAGTAAGCTGCTACGTTTCTTGTAGTGGGGAGCCCAGCCTTTGACACAGTACTGCAGATGAGGTCTCCAGGGGTGAATGGAAGAAGAGAGTCACTTCCCTTGAAGTGCTGGGTATGCTCTTGTTAATTCAGCCCACTGTATGATCAGCCACCACAATGTTGCGTTGCCGATGCATGTTCATACACTGCTGACTCATGCTTAGTTGTCTGGGTGGTGTGTGTCTTAAAATAAAATTAATGTGTAAATCGCTGTGAAATTAAGTGGGGGAGTTGGCAACAAACTCAGCACTCTGTAGTTTCTCAGCTCCATTAATATTTGTTTCAAAGTGTGTATTAATGAAAATCTCTCTCTCTTCTGTGTATTCATACGCAGAAAATATCTAGCCTATTTTTTACAGTGTCCACCATAATAGTCAACAATGACAGAAAGGTTGTCTCTATCTTGTGCTGTCCTGTCCTTTTCTTTCTCTGTATCTGGAGGAGGCAGGAGCTGGGCTGCCTAGCTACTGCCTCTGTTTGCATGCATGCTTGGGTGAAACAATAGGACTTTGCTAACTGTGTTAGCAGTGACACTCTGAGATTACATGACTGCACAGGACGTGGGAAATGCA
>NW_009725131.1:0-3559 GCF_000703405.1 Apaloderma vittatum
ACAGTCGCTTTTGTTTGCCGACGCTGTAACTACGGGAGGCGAGAATATAATCCGGTTTTAAAGTCAACGTCTTGCTTCTCACTTAGGGCTGCCTCCAAGTGGGAGTTGGCAGGATTTAAAGGATCACATGCGTGAAGCAGGTGATGTATGTTATGCTGATGTTTTCCGAGATGGCACTGGTGTCGTGGAGTTTGTACGGAAGGAAGATATGACCTACGCTGTGCGAAAACTGGATAACACTAAATTTAGATCTCATGAGGTAGGTTTCATACTTACTTTCTTTGGCCAGAATTGGATACAAGGGGCTTAACAGTAGGATCTGAAGGTAAGGAACGTGTGTGGTGTTTGTCGTTGATATACAAAACGGCTAAACGAGTCTGCGGTCAGTTTGTCAGGAGATAGACTTTAAAGTTCATGTCTGTTTCTGCGCCATAGTAAACGGTATCTTCAGTCTGTCAGCATGCCTAAAAAGATGGCCCCAAAGCCTAGACTTTTCAATCGAAAGTTCTGTCTATTCAATAGGGAGAAACTGCCTACATCCGTGTTAAAGTTGATGGCCCAAGAAGTCCAAGCTATGGAAGATCTCGGTCACGCAGCCGTAGTCGTAGCAGAAGCCGTAGTCGAAGCAACAGCAGAAGCCGCAGTTATTCCCCAAGAAGAAGCAGAGGATCTCCACGCTACTCTCCCCGCCACAGCAGATCCCGATCTCGTACATAAATGATCACTAGCTCTGATCTTTTTGTAGAACCCCATGTTGTACACAGTTTTCCTTTACTTAGTACAGTCTTTCATTTATTATTTTTTTTAATTCAAACTGTTTTATTCAAATTGGCTGAAGTGTTGAATTGCGTTCTTGTGTAAAATCCCTAGTGAGTATTTGCTCCTTAACATCAACATTCCCCCTCATGTCTTTGGGAAATTGTATTTTAATTGGTGTCAGTCAGGATTGTTTCGATTTAGTTCTAGTTCAATACCAACACTCTTCGAACTGTGGTATCGCTGTGTAAATGTCTCAGTGTTCGGCTGTGGTTTATACGAGCTGGGGATGTTGGGATGTTTGTGGCTAACTTGTCTCTTCTGGGGGATCTTATATTTTATCTTGCCTTTTCGTGTGTCTTTCTGTAGACATATCTGAAGAGATGGATTAAGAATGCTTTGGATTAAAGGATTGTGGAGCACATGTCAATCATTTTAGGATTGTCAAAAGGAGGATTGAGGAGGATCAGATCAATAATGGAGGCAATGGTATGACTCCAAGTGCTATTGTCACAGATGAACTTGGCAGTATTGACCTTATACTGAGGGACAGGTTAATTGAGTACGTGGACCCACGTGTCACTTCAGGCGTGTTGTAGTTACTGCGCGCTGCGATTGCTCTTTTCTTTAAAACTTTTCTTTTTTGGGGGGGGGAGCAATTGTGGCTAAATACTGGCTTTTGTAATTCTCTATTCCATTCGAGTTTTTTAAAGGAGTAAACTGGGATGGGGGTGGGAGCATTGGTTTACTTTTCATCACGCAGCATTTGGTTACGAGCGTTAATGTCATGTCGTATTCGTACACTTGTAGTAGATCAAGGGTATCTTTAAATCAGAGTATAATATCAATACTGCTAAAATCTGCATGTCCTCTGTGTGACTGATACAGCGTTGCTATTTCATTTTTTTTAAGTACCAGAATGAGAGCAAAAGGAATAGAAAACCTAGTTGGGAATAATTTCTTAAGTCTCAGCCCTGCCCCCTCAGACTAATTCACAATTGACTCACAGCTATGTTTAAAACTCCGGGTAGTTAATTTTGTTACCTTCCAGCTAGCTATAGCGTAGACACGCAGTAGGTGGATAGCTTTAGCAGTAAAGCTTTTCCAGTTTCCATAAAACATTTTTTGCAACCACAAAACCTGTAGCACAGCACCGTACGAACAATGAGTATGTTGGCATTTTCAGTTGACATTTTGTAAATATGACAAATGTTTCCTCCAGAGTAGTAATTAACATTGCTGAAAATTATCTGAGCATCACCATTCAAAAAAGTTTGTTTTGGGGAATTGATAGTTATTAATGTACATCTGTATTAATTGATGGCAAACATAACTGATCATTCCCCAGAATCCTATTTTTTCATTACAGTATCTAACTTTTTGCCTCCTCTTTTTTGGTTTTGCTGGTTATAAAGGTTTGGATTGGAGAGGGCTCACTGGATCCCAATCCTTGGAGCTGGATCATTGGATTCAAATCATAATGTGGATAGGATAGGGAGGCTGAATTACAAGGATTCATGGAGCGGGATCAAATTACCAGGAACGCAGGAACGTAGGAGTGGATTCCTGCCCCAACCAAACCGCATTCGTGTGGATTTTTTTATTCAACTCAATTGGCTATTCCAAAGATACTTTTTTTTCTCCTTTTTTTGACGATTGGAGCCCTTAAGATGCACGATGGAGTTTTGCATTTTTTTGGTAAAAGGAGCAAAGCGAGGACCTGGAGAGGTACGCTGGAGCAATCTCCTTGGAAGGATTCAGCACGAGTAGATGGTAAACGTTTAAAGGGGAAAAGGGGGGTTTGTTTAAAAAAAAAAGTACGTAAGTCATTTCTCTAAATTTAAAGACAAAAATTGGAGTTAAAGATCGAGTAGGTTTTCAATTGGCTACTGCCTTTTTTCTTTGACAAATAAAATTTTTAAAAAAACCCTGCATGGTCGTCATCATTTGTTGCTAAGAGCCTTGATGTCGCTTGCTGCTGGAGCATTGTTAAATCGCAAGTTTTTGGACAAAAGGCTTTTGTGCTCAACAGAGATGTAGTGTTTCGCAGGAAGCATCGATGTTTGAGCCGCGCCTGAATAAAGGACCAGTTCCCTGGGAAAGGGGCGGAATTTATTACACGAGTAGGTGAAAAGGGGAAAAGAATCCTCAACGCTTAAGAGAGGATGCTTTAATATTCATGTTGTTGCTAACGAGATCACAAAGGGCAAACAGGAGATTAATCGGGCTCGACGCCCCCCCTCCGCAATCCTCTAGGGAGTAAACCGGTAGGAGCGGTGTGAGTAAACCTCCCTGGAGCTGCGGGCTCCCGTGCTGGGGAGCAGGAGGGGGAGTCGTGACTGTCGGAGGAGCGGGGTTTAGTTCACGAGGAGTTTGAGAGTGAAGTCGGGTGGAGCGGGGAGGTGTTTCTGCACAGCGTGACTGGCAGCTCGTCCCAGGGAGTGCGGAGCAGGTGGTGGTCGGGGTGACGCGTGTTGAGTGCGTGTGGGTAGGTGAGGGGTAGCGGGTGAGCTGCTGCGAGAAGCAGCAGTTGGGAGCCTGCCCTTTATGATGGAGCCAAGGCCAGCTGGGTCGGGGGGACACCCACCACTGGCCAGGGCTGAGCCCCTCATGGTGACAGCGGGATAACGGATTTAGGATTGGGGAGAAGCTCCTGCGCGCGAGTGGCTGTAGCTGGAGAGGAGTGAGAAGATGCGAGAGAAACAACTCAGACGTGGAGGTCAGGGGAGGAGGTGCTCAAGCAAAAATTTCTCCAGGTCAGGATGAAGACCATGGTGAGGCAGGCTGTGCCCCTGCAGCCTGT
>NW_009725131.1:3590-8637 GCF_000703405.1 Apaloderma vittatum
GAGCCCCTGCAGCGCGGGGGGGCCGGGGGTGGAGCAGATGCCCACCTGCAGCCCCAGGAGGAGCCCATGCCGGAGCAGGTGGGTGCCCAGAGAAGACTGTGAGGAGATGGACAAAACGGGAGTGAAGTTGAGCCTGGGAAAAAGGGAGCGACGGGGGAGAAGGTGTTTTTAAGATTCGGTTTTATTTCTCGTTATGCTTCTATGATTTGGTAATAAATGCATTTCCCGAAATCGAGTTTGACAGTAATCACCAAGCAATCTCGCCGAGCGATCTCCCCGTCTTTATCTCGACCCACCAGCCTTTCGGTGCGTTTTTTCTCCCCGCCCAGCTGAGGAGGGCAGCCGCGGTGGGCGCCCAGCCGAGCTCAACCCGCCAGAGTGAAGGACTCGTGTCAAGAATAGACACCGGTGACTGGGAGTTGCCTCTGTGTGAAAGGGAGACGCAGCGTCCCGTGTGGGGCTGGGCAGGGAGATTGCTTCACTGCAGGATGGGGTTTGTGTTTTGTGAGCAGGTCTGGGTTTTGAGCGCGGTGCCTAAAACCGCACAGGACGCTGTGTGGCGTTGGAGATGGTGGTTTGCTACAAACATCGTTTCCCTGCCAAATACTGTATTGCCCAACATGTGTACTAGAGGTACTTTGTTGGTTTTTTTTCCCCCTCAGAAATGATGAAACCTTGATAGGAAAGAAAGGATGGTGTTTAGGGGGAAAGTGTAAGGGAGGTCCTGCACAGAACACACTTAGATGCTCAAGTGGCCGTGGGACAATGATGGGTGGGAAGGGAAGAAGAAGAGCTGTAGGAGGGAGTTGGGGGAGCACAAAGGTGCAGCGGCTCCTGCCAGAGAACTTTGTTTGTCAGGGTGTGGGAAACCAGGGAGCAGAGTGGGCAGCACATGCTCAGTGGCACGTAGGTGTGTGCTGATGAAACAAGGGGGAAGTTTGGCCTGAAAATACCCCAAGCGCTTCTGAGCAGTGACCGGTTCCGTCACCTGTGCTCAAGAGAGGTGAGACGGGAGCGGTTCTAAAGCAAATGTTCTGAGTGTGTGCGAGGGAAAAAACCTTTTCTTTCACAAACGGAAACCTGGAGTTTGGTTTGACTCAACCGAGGTGGTGTTTAGAGAGGTTTGCTCTCCAGCTGCGTAGTGTTTGGAAAGAAGTTGAACTTGAGGGAAGAGGAAAGGAGATGGGGACACCAGCAGATGAAGGGGTCACAGCCCCTCTCTGAGAGTTTGGGTTCTGACCCAGGGAGGCCAGTTCTAAGCAAGTTTGTAAGGAGCTAATTAATGTGTTAATTTAAGGGCTGGTTCAGCTGACTTGAAGATACAGAAGTACCTGTGCGAGCTGTACCGTGAGAGGTGCAGGAAGGCTTTAAAACACAGAGCCTGCTCCTGGAGAGCCGGCGGGCGAGGGCTGCGCGCAGCGAGGGGCGATGCTTCAGCTCGCGGTTCCGAGAGGGAGCTACTTGACGATTGTTTGCTTCAGAGATTATCTCAAAGTGGTTTTTGGTAAACATCACCCTACAGAAAGGCCGTTCCTCCCCCGAGGAGGTGGTGACGGGAGCCTTTCCCTGCGCTGGGGTTCGTGGACGATGTCACCTCCGTCAAAGTTGAGCTCGTAAGGACCTGGTGGGTGTCACCATCTTCAGGGGGAGAGGCACGATCTCTGATGGGCTTTGCAAACGGAAGAATTAAATTAAATAGGAAAGGTCCTATAAATGAGGTTTGACAGCACTGGGAGAAGTGGAAGAGTGTGTGCCTTTTGACATACTCTCAGATTTTAATCACACCGTGTCTCTACAAGTTCATTAACGTCGGTATGGCAGTGGTGAGGAGTCAGCTAGGTGTCGGGAGCCGTCACTCCTGCCAGGCACAGCCGGCGGAGCCCTGCGCCGTCTTCCCCGTTTTGGCTTCTCGGGCTTAGGATGAAAATGAACCTGAGTCAGCGCCGGCTGAGCTTCCCTCACGGGGAGCGCTGGCTTCCAGGCAGGGACCGTGCGAGTCATCCACTTGCCCAGCTGTGGCTGTTGGGTAAAACTTCAATTTATTTTAATGTCTTCCATATGTTAGTGGAAACAGGTTCTGCTGGAAGGCGGGCAGGCAGACCACATTAGCGGTTCTGCCGGCGCTTGTTCTGGGAATGTATTTTCTAGGGCTTTAACAGATCAAAAACAAGGCACTAAGTGTCTTTTTTTTTTTTTTAAATGAATATATTCTTCCCCAAACTCAGTGTTGGCAAGAGCCCATTGGTTCCAAAGGGGATGGAAAAGGGAAGTAGTGGGAAGAAGGAAACACCTTTGTGTTCAGGGCTAAGCCAGCTTAATGTCCTTCCCTGAATCGTTTCGTTTTGCATCATGAGGATGGAGCAGGTGGGTTTCTCAGCCGGCGAAGCGGGCAGGTCACCACCCTCAGCCGCCACCGCCACGTTACCTCCCCGGTGCCGCCGCGCTTTTAACCCGGCAGCGCTGGCACGGCTCTCCGCCCTCCGTGCACGGGGAAATCTGCCTTTTCAGATGGACTCGCGCTTCCGATAGTGCCGCTTTGTTGGTACAACTGAGGGCAATTGTCTGCCCCGGGGCTGTGTGGCCCCTCTATCCTGCCCGTGGCCGGCGCAGCTGCCCGGCGGCAGCCGAGCGTGATACTGCCTTCATTGTGCAAACGCTTCGGGAAGTGCAGCAGGGAAGGAGGGGATGTGTCCTTCTTAATTGCACATCATACTGAGAGCAGGGCGCTTAATAAACCTAACATCAGCACCGAAATAGAAATCATTAGAAAAGTTGTGGTTTCTCCTCAAAACCGCAGTTTGGGAGGTTTTTTTGTTGTTTTGGTTCTTTTTTTTTTTTTAACAGAAACTTCTGCTTTAGAACAGCAGACTTATTCACTGATCTGCTCGCCTTAGTCATGGCTCGAGATTTCTTACTCCTGATAACAGCGGATAGTCTTTAGCGGTAGAGCAAAATTATAGTAATTTCTAGATTACCTAAAAATAGTCCCAGCTTTGGGAAGAGTCCACTATGCCGGGTGCAGAATAATCCTCACTCCACCTGCACAGTGCAGAGCAGTTTGTCTTGAGTTGCAGCTGAAGTTATTTCAAGCAGAAAGCTGAATTTTTAGTAAAAAAAAAATATCCCAGGAAGTTCCCTGTGTAACAAACGTTCCCTAAAATCCCTCTCCAGCCCTGCAGAGCCACGGGATGGGCATGGAGCCTCGGTGCCGGTGCTGGATGGTGAGAGGGTCCTGGCTTGGCTGCTGCTCCTCTCTTCCCGTGTGTATATGCAACAGTTGTGAGGGCTATTAACATAATTTTATGCACTAATTTGTGTAATCATTAAGGAGTTGAGAAGGGCATTGTTCGCATGAGTAATTACCTCTGTATTCTAATAGCTCTAATTCATCCCTTAAGTGAGTTTCATATTTCTATGAGTCAGTTAACGATTCATGCTTCGGGTATAAGGTGTTTTTTTTTAAAAAAAAAAAATACCCGTTTTTTGCACGACTCAGTCGCGAAGCCGATGATGTGATAGATCCTGATGAACTTAGACCACGCGGATCCCTACCTGGGAAGAAGATTTGCGAGCGTGGACCCAGGGTACTGGGCTGGCTCCCACGGCAGGGATGGTGCAGGGCGTTTTACTCTCTCGGGATGCTGAGAGGTTGTGGAAAACAGCTGCCTCCAGCCCGCCAGCGGAAATTTCAAACCAAAAATCTTGGCAGTTTGCTGAACTTTGGGTATTTTCCTTCTGACGCAAGGCAGGTCTGCATTTTTCTAAGAGATTTTTGATACTGTTGTAAACTTGGGGAAGGAGGGAGAACCAAACTTCCTCTGCTTGGCTCTGGGTTGGATTTGACTCTGCCTCTCCGTGTGTATTTTGAGAAGCTGCAGCCCGGAGGGATAAGCACGGAGGAGCATCATCCCCTACCTGATTCGTAAGGTGACGCAGGACCTGGTGGCACCAAAATTTGCTGGAGCTGCTGGGATGCCTGAGCCCTGGCAAAGAAATGATCACAAGATTTTCTGCTTGGAAATATGGGGCAGAGTTGGCTCCTGCCGATGCTGGATGCTCGTCCCCGTGGGATCAGCTGGGTGATTGCGGGCGAACGCACAAACATCGATTATTTTGGAGGCGATCCATAGCTGCCAAATGAGATTAAACAACGCTCCGGTCCCGGGGGGAGGAAAAAAAAAAGTAAATAGCAAAGAATAAAGAAAATGGGGCACGGTGTTGACAGAAGCACGAGAGAGCCCCATCTAGATGGGTATTAATCCCTGCCATCCCTATTCCCAAAGGATTTCCAAGCTCGTCGCCGCTATTAATCGCAGCAGCCCTGCAGGGAAGGTAATGCAGCATTATCCGTGTTTTCCAGCTGTGGCCAGGGAGGAGGGGAGGCAGCCGACTCGTCGGAGCTTTGCTGTGTGTGTCAGTGAAAGATCAGGGATTAGTGCTAGGATTTCCTCGCCGGCTTGGCTGCTCTAATTCAGCAGCCATGGTTTGGGGTTTTTTTCCCTCTAAATGCACTGACCTTATGTGCCTGCTGCCATACATCCCCGCGCACAGGAGGAGCCGGGGCAGATGGTGGAAAAGGGGAGCAAGGCTGGAGCGGATGTTTCCCTGCGCTTCTCAGCCCCGCAGGAATTATTACTAAAAATGGTCACTGGTGATTAACCGGAGGAACGCGCCGTTAACTAACGGCTACAGGCTTCTGTCTTGTGAGGTCGTCAAATCAAAGTGCAGACATTTTTCTGGAGAGAAGCGGTTGCTCAAAGTCCTGAGGGCTGGGGGTGGGTGAGCACCCGCCAGCAGGTCTCCAAAACATCCTTCTGCAAAAAAGAAAATGCTGTATGTCCACATGTCTCTGCACAAATCATATATAAACCATTTATATGTGTAGAACCGAGAATCGGATGTGAGGTGTGGGCAATCCGCACCGCGTGGCATTGGTGTCCTGGCACTGTTCGTCCTCCCCGGGTGTCCCTGAGGTGTGCACCTGCAGTGGGGAGCGGCAGTTTTTGGGGCACATACAGTCATTTTGCCCATCCTGGAGGATGGTGGC
>NW_009725131.1:8705-8933 GCF_000703405.1 Apaloderma vittatum
GGTTTATGGGGAGAAAAAAAAAAAAAAAAAAAAGCTGCGACAGAAATAACCAAAATAATAACAAAATGACATTGGGTGCTTGTGGCATGGGGCAGCTCCGCTGCTCAAGGTGCCAAGCAGAGATTAGCCCAGGCATGGCTGAGGACAAGGAGGTGGGAAGAGATAACGCCACGTTCCCGGCACGCTGCCCATCGGCGGCAGGGCTAAACATAGCCGCGCCGGCTCCTC
>NW_009725131.1:9098-9458 GCF_000703405.1 Apaloderma vittatum
GCTGCGGGAAAGTGGGAATTGCCTGATGGGGAGAGGGGATGGGGGTTCATGGGGATGGATGAAATCCCAGGGAAGGTGGGGAGGGTTTCCCATAGCAGGGTGGCAGCGTGACCAAAGAGGGACAGCGGGTGCTCCAGCAGGGAGGGAAGAGTTCCAGAGAACTGCGGGGAGGGGAGCGACCATTGCAGGGCAGGCTGAATTTCACCAGGGAGTGCTGGAAACCACGGAGCAGCCAAAACTCTTTTCCTGCCTGTCTGGGGCATGGGCATCGCCAGCTCTCGGGGAGACCCGGGCTGGCGGCTGCGCAGGGGGAGCTGACACCGCCCTTTACAGCCCCAGGCCCACACCCGCCGCCGGACC
>NW_009725131.1:9477-10693 GCF_000703405.1 Apaloderma vittatum
ATCCCACGGGCTTTCCCAGTGACCCTCCTCATCTCCTTACACAGCACTGCTGCAGTGACACACCTCTAAGTTTGGTGCTAAAAGTATGACAACAGAGAGTCGAGCAGCGCTCAGCCAGCCCCGCTGAGCCCTGCTGACGAGGCTCCTTCCCCTGGCGTAGTGACTTGCTGCTTCTCCGCTGATCATCGCTGTGCCTTTCTGCAGTGATTCAGTCAAGCTGGCTGGTAACTTCCTGCATCCTATTTTTCTTCTTTTGAAAAGCGGAGCGATCTTTCAGATGTGCTAATTATGAGAAGGCGACAGCGCGCTCCCCAGTCCCGCCAAGCCCCGGGGCAGGCATACCTCATCCTGGCATCGCTGCCACTGCTGCCACTGCTGCCACCACTGCCACCTCTGCCCAAGGGCATGGGATGGAGGGATGGCAGCAGGCTTGTGTGCTAGCAGAGATGGCTGCAGGCAGCTGTCTGGCAAGAGCTTTCCTTTTCCCTCTGCCCAGGAGGCAGCTCTGTCCCCACAGCACCTTCCAGCCGCGTGTTGCTGCAGGTCAGGGATGTGTTTGTCCAGTGGGCACAGGGCAGAGGGGTGCAGCGTATTTTATTGTCTCTTTTTAGCTTCCCTGATCAGTTCGAGAGGGAAGCTGAGGCTGCAAAGAGAGAAACCAGAGAAGACACGAAGTTGGGAAGCAGCTGACGTTCTCTGCCTGAGGGGAGCCCGTTCTCAGTAACAGTCCCAGCTTATTTACACACTCGAGGGCTCTTCAGCCCCACGGAGCTGCGAAATTCAAAGCCTGATGCAGTCGCTCGGGGAGCAGAGCGCAAACAGAAAGGGGCTCCTCCAAAGCTGAAATATTTGACAACATTTGCTATTCTTAGCGACGCCAGCACATGCTCGCTGAGCGAAATCAAAGCACGGCTCGTCGGCAGGCGGGCAGGGGCTGGGGGAAAGCACTTTGAAGGTCCTGGGTACGGAGGGTGTGGGGGGGCCCACGCGTGCCCCGCCGTAGGCTCCCCCCGCGGCCCCCGCCGTAGCTTCTCGCCCAGCCCAACTCAACCCCGCTGTAACCGCGGGAGATGATTTTATTGCTCATGCCCCACTTCAGGTCCTGTCGCAGAGGGGGCTTCCGCGAGGATGGTGGGATAAACTGGGTAGAGTTTAGATGTTTTTTCTGAGTTGTGGAGGGGAGTTGCACCCCCCTGCCCTGCGCCTAAAGCCGCCG
>NW_009725131.1:10730-11098 GCF_000703405.1 Apaloderma vittatum
ACTTTATTAACTGTTTTGTGGCTGAGCATGATGGAGAAAACTGCTCCTCTCTCTCTGAGTCGTGCCTCAGGGTGCGTTTGACAAATTAACCATGGGTGTTGCTTCTTCTGGAGGCAAAGATCCCCGGGAGGATCCTCACAACCAGTCCCAGCAGGGGTGCTGGAGGTGGGGGACACCCCGGCAAGCCCAACAGCATTCCAAACAGTCCAGGAAGTGCTGAGAAAGAAAAGAAGGAAGATTTCTGTTTGAAAAGGCAGAAAACAGCAGCCTCAGGACAGTCATAAATGGGCCACGCGGTTCCCGGTGCCCTAGAAATTCCCTTTGCATGCTCGCCGCGGGTACTGAGCGGCAGCAGGGTGGGCGCTGTG
>NW_009725131.1:11129-12618 GCF_000703405.1 Apaloderma vittatum
GCTGTCCCAGCTCCATGACTAAGGGAGCTGGAAGGTATAAATTAAATAATACAACACTTCAAGCCACCTGTTCTGTGGGTTTGTCCAAAGCAGCGCTGCTTTAATGAAGATGGAGAGTTTACAAATCTAACCTTTGTTTATTCTGCTTTGGGGCATATATAATGTAAATATGTGTTTTCAAACACTGCGGCTTTTTATATTTCCAGTTATAATTCTGAGTAAAGGAAGGTTCGTCAGGTTTTGGCATAGACTTGCCCTTTACAAACACAGCTCTTGCGAGCTCTCTTTCCCCCCAGGGATTCTCTGCAGTGCCTCTGCTTTTCTTTCAGCGATCACTGCCCCGCTGCGGGATGTGTCCGGGGTGTGAGAGGGGCTGCGAGGGCTCAGCTGGACACTGTTGAGAGCCAAGCGGGTTCCAGTTCTGTTTCCTTTTCCCCTGACTTCGTAAGAAGGCTTTAAGTCTTCTGGGTTTTGTTCCCGTATCCCCTCTTGGCTCTTTAGTCGTAAAAACAACGAGAACGCAGAGTTTAGCCTCCTACGTGTTCATCAGGATTTCTTCGATGACTCAGTGATACGCTTGGGTAGTTTTCTTAGCCTTTAATTGAAGTGAGTGCGAGCTCTATACAAAGAGAGCCCTCCCAAGTCTTCATTAATAAGCGTTAACAAAAATAACTGACCGACTGAGAGAAAAAAAAACCAGGAGCGGCAGCGGTATCCCCCTCTCCACAGACGCGGGGTTTTCCTCTCTCTCAGCAGGGAAGAGCATCTCTGCTGAGCACAGCGACTCGTCTGCGGGCGAGCTGGGCCGGCACCATCCCGGCAGGGCTGAGCGCCCGTGTTGCGTGTGCCCTAGCAAACCCCTTTGAGTCCCTTTTTTTGGGGTTGTTTTATCTCGATTCAGAGTTTCTGCAGAGCGAGGGAGATACTTTGCACGTTTCCAGTGCAGGCCCTGTGGATGCATCGGCATAGAGGTCCACCGTGGTGCAAACAGGGAGGGTCAAAACCAAGCAGGTTTCAAATTCCCCCGAGACAGATGGACTCGCAGAACCCCCGAGCAGGTCAGGCCACTCATCTGAAAACTTTCCTCTGGGGTCACAAGGCTGAGAAATAAATCTTTTTTCTTGAAAACGCAAACAGATTTTGATGTAATGCCTTGACCCTGGTGCAGGGCTTCCAAGGAAAAGAAAAAAATACAAAGCTAACAGATAGCCTGAGAGGTGCGAAACAACTGCAGAGCGTCATCGCTCGGAACAGAACAACCACTGTTTTGCAACACTCTTGGAAAGTGAAGAAACGCTCGGGGAGGGCCAAGGACCAGCGCCGCAGGCGCCAGGTGACTCGCCCAAGATTGCACAAAGCGACGGTGGAGCGAGTGGGCTGGGACCTCCGACGAGTCCTCCGCTCGGTCTCCACCATCTCCAGGCACTGGGGCTCTGTGTTACCTGTAACAGGCAATGAAAAAAACCTCTGCCGTAAGGAAGCAGTATGG
>NW_009725131.1:12663-12932 GCF_000703405.1 Apaloderma vittatum
TAAACCCACGAAGAAGCCGGCGGTGATGATGCCGCGTTTCTTCATGGTTTTGGAGAAACAGGTGCTGCGGGCGGCCGAGGCCTCCGATGCGCAGCACGGCTCAGCGGGGATCTGGGCCTGAGCAAAGAGGATTGAACAGGGGCAAAAAAAAAAAAATAAAGTACCGTAAGCCTGTTCTCACCTCCCTCTGGTCCTGGGCAAGACTGTCCTTGTCTGTGAGCAGAGGGCTGGTTTTAAAACGTCCGGCATTTAACTCACCCCATTTGGGA
>NW_009725131.1:13051-13275 GCF_000703405.1 Apaloderma vittatum
CCTCGCGGTGCCCCCACGTCCCTCCCGGTGCTCCGGGCACCGCGGGGAGGCTGGAGGAGCCATCGGTGCTCAGGGAGCTCCAAGCCCGGTCCCGCCGCCTGTCAGGGATGTGCTTGATGTGTGTAAACACGTAATTAACGGTAAGTATATACTTAATTGCTTGCGGCTTTGATTTGCATTCAGGTGCCGCGCCGAAGATGCTTCAGATACCAGCAAACCCGCCC
>NW_009725132.1:0-205 GCF_000703405.1 Apaloderma vittatum
GGGCTCGGCGCCGGCGCCCTGCCTGCGAGGAAGCCAAGATTTTGACAAAGGCTCCTTGTTCCTTGTAGGAGAAATCTCCCCAGACTGGTTTAAGGACCGAAAATGAGATTTTTAAAGTTCTCTGAGGCTGCAGCTCGCCTCCGCGTTAGGGGATAAGCCCAAAAATAAAGAAGTTTTGGTGTCCAGGAGGTGGCGCGGCTCACCC
>NW_009725133.1:0-235 GCF_000703405.1 Apaloderma vittatum
CTTGGCCCTCCCTGTAGATCACCCAAACCTTCCTCTGCCCCGTTTCAGCAGAGCTTCGAGGTTCTGCCAGGAGGAGGAGGAGGAGGATGGAGAGAAGGTCCTTCATGGGATGACCAGGATGTCCCCACAGGTCTTGGCCGAGTGGAAGCAGAAGTTCGAGGAGTCGCAGACGGAGCTGGAGGCCTCGCAGAAGGAGGCCAGGTCCCTCAGCACTGAGCTCTTCAAGCTGAAGAAC
>NW_009725134.1:0-12240 GCF_000703405.1 Apaloderma vittatum
ATTATTTTATTAAAGCTGTTTTTGTTTTCCAATCTATAAGCCTCTCTCTGCCTCATTCCCTTCCCCTTCGGTGAGGTAGAGGAGTTGGAGAATATCTGTCAGCATTTAGTGTCCAGCCCAGCCCAAACCCATAATACACTTATTAATAATTACTGTCTGTCTTCCCACACAAACCGCAGCCCATCATTACTAACATCCCAGCCACAGCCATCTTCTCACAGATCTTTTGGTGTTCCTGCAGGACCACAGCCCTTCCCCGACCCATCCGTGAGCCGCCCGTGCAGGGCACTGCTCAAAGGCTCAGCCCCAGGGAGGCTCCCAGTTAACAGACTGGCTGCCCATTTAACTCATTTCTTCTCATTCTAGCATTTCCAGAGCTGTGCCCCTGCTTCCCAAGCCTTTCAAGCATTACCCAAATCAGGACATCGATCCCCTGCACCCAGGCGCTGGCAGCGGATGCCTGTGAGGGGAGCTCAGGGCCAGCCTTCGCCAGACACAGTCAGCTGAGGGGGGGGAAAAAAGCATTTCCATCTTCATCTCCGGCAGAGACACGTTTGCAGTGCTGAGAGAGCCTTTGGAGACCACAACCCCACCCAACACACAGCAGCGCGGGGAAGGACAAATTCCCGACAGACACACTGCCCCACGCAAGGCTCGGGGTTTTACTGGAAGTCAGTGTGGGGCTTCGCCACCTGCCTGCTCCGTTTGGCGCTCAGCTAGAGCACAAAGGGACTTCACATTCACATTTCTGTGTTCGATGCGCTCTTCGAGACCACAGGAAATAGCACGTTCAGAATGTAGGTCTATGAGGGGCAGTATCTTTTTTTTTTTTCCTCTTTTTGCACAGGAAATTAGAAGAATAAGAGGAGTAAAAGCGGTTAAAGAAAGACAATTTCCAAACTAGTCATGTAAAGCATACTGCTAACAGGCAATTCAGTGGTTCTGCAAGAGGTTTTCACACTCTAAGAGCAAAAACAAAGTGTTTAGCAGCAGTTGTCAGACTTGCAGAAGCTACAAAGCACTAGAAAACAGAAGACATCAATTTGGTCACAAGGAGGAGGTCAAACTTCCCAAAATAGGCTGTACAAAGACAAAACACTTCCTGTCTTGGGTTCCTAGAGAGTCGATGGTTTAAGACCATAATATTTTCTTTTCTCTAAGTTGTGTTACTTGTTCATATAACCTTATTCTCACTCTCTTTCCAGAGGGCTCAGTGTGGTGATTTGACCTGGCTGCGGGCTGGTGGAGGGCAGAGGTTCATCACTGTCACAGTTTCCTCAGGCAATTTTGATCGTGGTCATAACCCCAATGCAAGCACTGCGGAGAAATTAGCAAGCTTTTCCTCGCAGTGTCCTACAAAGGGAAGTGCTAAGCATAGTTTACAGGCAATGAGCTGTAACACAGAGAAACGAAAGCACTGGTACCAAATACCAATTTTAGGATTTTCTTTTTCAAATAATTCAGTGGCTGCATGGCTTGTGGTATGCCATGCATTCAACCCCAATAGTCTCAAACAGCAGTCTTGAGCCTGGCATGGTCTGTCACCATGTCCCCACGTCCTCTTACTTCATCCCCTCAGAATATCTTCCAGCTCCCTCCAAGCAACAGGGCTGGATTTTTGTTTACTTGTTTAATTTGTTTGTGTGAGGACAAAGGATGATGGTGGGGGGAACAAGACTGGCTGAAATGGAGGTTAGATCTTCCAGGCCAGGATCCCACAGGAGAGAGGAATCAGCACATGGAGGCAGGAGCTCCCAGTGCCCATTGCCACCTGCGGCCACCACCAGCCCGTGGTGAAGAGGCTGGTGCCAGCAGAGGTGGGAGTCATTGGTGCTCATTTCCCTGCCCAGGACAAGCTTGCCCCTGCCCCTCAGCACAAGGTCCCAAACCCATTGTCAGGTTTTCTCATGCTTTTTTTTGTTTCTTTCCTCAGACTTTCTGGTGAGCTAACAAAGTACAAGTTACAGACGCACAGAAATTACAAGACCCACAGGATACCTTCTGCTACAACCTGCGCTTAGAAGCCTTCCTAATGACACTGTCTAGCACAAGAGGCAGTCAGGGGGAGTTCTGTGGCGTGGTTTTCCTTGGCATCCTAAGCAGATTAGATGTCACAAGCGTGTGTGCAGAAACTTTAGCAGGGAGCACAGAGAAACCGAAGGGTAGTGAGCCGCTCGGTCAACATGTCCTTCGGAGCCTGTGCTGAGACTGGGCAGCTTGCATCTGGTTTTTTTTTTTGGTTGATGCCATACGGCTGAGAATTGCACCGTGTTCACCACACCTCCACCATGAACACGTAGCTTGTGAACTGTGTCAGTTGTTTCAGACACAAACCTCCCTCTCTGATGCCTTCTTCTGAAGTTTTTTGCTGCTATGTTGGCATAAACCTCCATAGCAATGCCGGGAGAAATGCACAGCCCCAGCACAGCGCTCAGGAGAGCCCACAGTCTAGTTTTAACAGTCATTCAGATGACTCAAAGGGCCAACTACTCCCCTGGCCAGTGCAGGTTTCCAAGCTGAACATCCCAGGAAATTAGCTGACTACCAGGCTTTCATTCCTCAAGAACAACCTGACAAAGGGGGAATCACAGGAATCTCCAACGACGAAAGGAAAGTGGGCAATGAGAGGTTTTCAGCCAGTTGTGGAGTATGGGAAAAAGATACGTAAAATCTCTGTGGTGGCTTGTAAGTGGGGGAGAGAAGTTGATTCTCCATAGAGAGGGCTGAGTCACACAGAGAGTACTGAGGAATGGTGAAAAAACTGAGGCAGAGGAAAGCTCATTGCGGGTTGTTATTCCACCTAGAGCTTTTTGTCTCTTTGCTACCCAGAGGAAAGAGCAGCTTATTAAAAAAAAAAAAAAAAAAAAGTGTGATTCTTCACAACGGAAAGCCTACATACCTGTTTGCATGACTGACAATGTCCTCACAGGGGTAACCAGCCAGACCAGTGCTTCCTGGTAAGATCCTAAAGCAGCATTGCTGGTCACACCACAGGTGGGGACAAGGGAACTCAGCATCTCCTCACAGCCCTGTCCAGCAGAAGACACCATCGCAGTGTCTTGCCAGCAGTGTCCTGCACCACAGCCTGCAGTCCCGCATGTCCTGTGTCAGGGCTTCACTCATGTGCAGGGAATGAAACAGCTGACTGTGTTACCCCAAGAGAAAAATCAGCGACGAGATGCCAAGCTTTTCTTTTTCTCTCCCTTATCTTTTTTTTATTTAATTAAAACCAACAAGAAATTCACATGTGGCTTGCCTCATCTTGCGTCAAAACTCTTCTCTCTTTACTCACCTCATCCTTTCTTTTGCATTAAACCTCAGTCACTTAGTCATACTTTAAAATGACACTTTTGTAACCATGATGTAATATGCCCACATGTCAGAGTACTAGAAAAATAATAGCAATATTTAAATTTACTTCCCTTCTCTTTTGCTCACCTCTCTAACCACTACAAAATGCTTCTTCCCAAAATGCTAAAATTTGGCAGTCTTTACAGCTCCATGGGCTGGAAGAAGTAACCACACGAGACATTGTAACAGAAACTCAGGAAGCCCAAGGCTGGATAAGAAAAAAAAAAAAAATCAACCCCAAAAACCCAAACCAAAGCAACAACGAAACTTCTCAGATCAAACAGAAGGTTGCTGTCTGAACTCACAGGATTTGAGTGGCTTCAGACGTATCAATTCTTCCATTCTTACTCATGCTCTCTCTTCTCCCTGGGAGGGCTACAGAAACAGTCACATATAATATCACAGACAGTGACAGTTCCAGCTAACTACAGCTACTAAGCTGTGAGGTTTCTGCTCCATCAGGAGTTTAGAAAGCAAGGGGGTCCACTCCGAACATCATGACTCACTGAGGGGGTCTCTCTTACGCTTTTGTGTCTTTGATTTCTGTGTAAATTATTCTAAATTGATTATAACTCAATTTTCCTTTGTATCTTTCTTCCACATAGTAACAGTGAACTTTAAGTCAGACTTTTACAAATTCACATACCTCCTTTAACAGTAACTCTTTCAGTGATCTAAACCACTCATCTGTCATGGGAACAAAATACTTGATAAATTCATAATGAATTTCAATAATTTGAATACTTTTATTAAATAATTTTAAATATAATCCAAGAGGTATTAATGTCAGCATTAAATATTCATTCAGCATTTAATGGTATTTTACTAGATGAACAGCTCATTAGCTGAACAGATTACTTTATTAAAGCCATTGTGGCACAAGCAGTCTATGAATTGACTCTACGCAGTTTGATATTGCATAATCCTCTCATGACCTTACTTCGAATCTTTAGTCAGAGCCCACAAGCCAAGTAGTAGATTTGCTCTTGGGCAGCTTAGAGCAGTATCTGAGGAAGGGATCACAAAGCAGAAACACGTGTCTTGCAACCGTGCCACTGACTCAACACAGTCGCAGCCGCTCTCCGACTCACAAGGAAGCCCAGCAGCATCTCATTTTATCCTGCAAGGATAAGCCAGCTCTGTCCACCTCAGGAGATCCCAGCACTATTTATAACATGTCTGTCCACACTGCTGTACCACTGTCTCTAAAATGTGCAGGTTTGCGTTGCCTTTAGCATTTCAGATAAAACAGCCAACGGGTCCTTGCCCCCTCCTGATGCACAGCGAAGGCAACGGCCACATCCTGCCCCGGAGCTGACTGCCCTCGCAGTTGAGATGTGTTACTGGTGCTGGCTTACAGAAACCTTTGGGAGCTTTTCAGCCCTTCACCGATCTGATTCTAACAGGGAATATAACCTCAGCGTGAGTTTCCTCTGGGCACCGAATGCCCTGTCTCTCTCCAAGCTGCTTGCCAGTAAAGAAAGGAAGCATACAACGTGCTCGGCTAGTTTGGCTACAGAAATAGCTGCAAGCTTGCAGGCATGTGCACATACAGACACCCACTCCGCACTCGAATGCCTGGTCACTAGCAAAACAACGCAGCCCAAACAGCAGTCGGAAGAGGATAGCACTTCCCAGCCTTTCCTGGCAGGGTCTGGGTCCAGCACCTCCATCCCTGCACTACATGGTTTGCCCTCTGATACTAGGGAGGGGGTGAGGACAGTGAGAAAGCATCAATCAAGCAAAAAAGTCCCTCAACAATGACCTTTGGAGGCATTTTCCATCCTGAAGTGCAGCGGAAATACCTGAGCACAGTAACAGCTTTGCAAGCAGAGGGGCGCAGTGTTCACTTCAAACTGGCTGCACCAGTCCAGCCAGTCCACTTCTGAGTTTTGAAGAAACAGGTTTCCCTGATGCAAGCAACAGCAAACCACAGGCCACACACCATCAAGCCAAGAGCAGCACCAGGAAAAGGAAAGAAACGCTGCAGGCTGCCCGAGAACCGTCGTGAACAACGTCAGAGCTGCAAGAAAGCTGGACCACAGGCAAAGATAGCGATGCACCACAGCCCCAGCCTTTCTGTACTGCTTCGTGGCACCTGGACAGACAGCCCCAGGGTTAACCCATGAAAGGAAAGAGCTCTAAGACAGACACTAGAGTGAGAAAATAAGTGGGTTTTTTTTTCAACGCCAGAGCACCGCTTTCACTCCTTGCCCTTCAGACTGCCATGTGGGAGCTGCTGCTGGGGCCAGGGGGCACCCAGAGGAGCATGGTGCCTTTAGAGCCAGCAGTGCTTCTGCTCAGCAACAAGAGTCTGGCTCCACTCAAGCTCAAGCCTGTGTTTGGAGACCAGTCGGCTTCCTGATGGCCAAACTGAGCTTGGGCTGCCTGGTCTGTGCCGCTCACATCACAAACCCCCAGTCTCCAGACTCTAATGTTTCAGTGTTGGAGTCCCAAAGCTCCATGGTGGAGATCCTGGGCCCCACCAAGCAGGCAGCAAAGTGGGATCAAGCCATGCTGCTGGCTTCTGATCACAGAGGGCTTCAGCCCTTTGGCCACTGCTGCTTCAAATGAGAGGACAGTGCTACTTACTAGAAAAATATACTTTATTTACCATCTGTATTTTGCTCAGAATATCCTGTGAGGAGGGGATCAGCCAAAGCCATGCCATTGATAGTGGTCCCACCCACACTGTGCAGGGCGTGGCAGGACCAGGTCTTCATGGGGGACTCTGATTGTCCAAAGGGCAGGAAGGGGCTTGGAGATGCTGCTATCATCTCGAGTCCCACTGCCTTTCAGCACTGTGCTGTTTCAGGTCCCGTCAGCAGAGCACGTGGCCTCCCCACCAGTCCCACCATCCTGGTGTGGTCATGGTTTCTCTCCAAGGTTGGGACCACCTTCATGGCACCACTGCTTCTGGCACATTCCTTGCAAGACAGTCAGGATGAGTTAAATAAAGGGGTTGGGGGACACTTTCTGCAATGGTTGATAACTTAACAGAGAATGAACATATGCATAACGAGCCAGCCAGCAGGCAGGTGCCTGTCACACAGCAGTCATAGAGCAAGTGCCCAGGCAGGGTGACCAGCCATGGCTCAGGGCATCCCGTTGAGGCCTCCATGCTACTCATTCCCACACCACTGCCTGTGGTGTGTCACATTACAGCCCAGGTACCCACAGCCTGGGCTCAACATCCACTGGTTGTCCCCACGTGTCTGCTGGTCCAAGCTCATCAGGGCTATGACGCCAGTGGGGCCACTGGCACCAGTGCCTTTCTCAGGTGGCAAGTAGTGAGTTTCAACAGGGTCTTCAGCACACTATATTTCTGTGTTTTTCCACAGGTGAAAATGTGTGATTCTCCTCAGGTTGACACAGTACAGCTCTGGTACTTCCCAGAGCTCCACTTTCAAGACTTTAGCAGATGCTTGAGCCCTCTCATGGTGGGCTTCATGGTGTGAGACCCTGGCTTGGCCACTGCTGCTCAAGCAGTGCTCGCCCCTCACGCATCCTAGTATGGATGCCAGCCATGCTCCAACAGCCCCATTCAAAGCTTAAATAAACCAAAGAATGTCTTAGATTCCTCAAAATTAACCAGGGCAATTTTGGAGACGTTGACATGCAAACTGTCCATTTTCCTGAGCTTGAATAAAGCCCCCAGGTAGCTTTTCCGGGCCCATGTTTTCTGACTCGTGCAGTAGTTGATGCCTTTGTCTTCCATCAGCACGTGGCTGCCCAGCGAGGTTGGGTTTTTCTTGTAGACAATGTGGGTCAACACTTGGCTGCTGCAGATGCTGCCACGGAAGAGCACGTTGGAGTACACAAAGTACAAGCCGGTCTCGTTGATGACGAGGCCCTGATCACGGTACTGAATGCCGTTGGTGAAGGCATGGCCGGAGATGGGTTCCCACTCCAGAGGGAGGTCCCGCTGGGCTGGGTTCCCTGGAAAGCCAAAACAGGAGAAAGCGCAGTAAGTACAAGCAGCTGTGTGTTTTCTCCTCAAGTTACACCCCACATCTCAACAACTCAGCTGTTCTCTGAGTCCTTGTCTGCAGCACGGAAAGTCTGCGCTGTTCTCATGCTGGTGGGAGCTCTCACCTTCACCTTGCTCAATACCAGTCATTTGTAACAGCCTTCTGCCCCACACACACCAGATGGAAACCAAAAATCAAACCAAGAAACAAAGAAAAGCCTGAATGAGGGGAAGATTTGAGCTGTGAAGTAACTTCCAGCTGTCAGAGCACACGTGCTATAAAGGAAAATAGGAAAGCCTGTGTCAGGTGGGCTCCTCACAACCACGACCCCACCACACCACCCCAGCCACGCCTGCCTTATCCCCTGCTGCCACATCTTGCTGGCCCTTCAGCACATACCTGTTAAGTGTGCTGCCTTCCTTGCTTCCTTTTTCATTGACTGCTCCTTCTGCCCTGCACAAAAACCAGAGAAGAGATTAGACATGCTCCAGGGAAAAGCCAGCCCAGAGAGCAGAAGGGAACCAACCACAAAACCTCTCGCTCAAGGCAGTGAGGGAGACAACACTGCCCCTTCACCCAGCATCTCTGGCCCATGCCAAGGTGACTGCTTGTGTCCTGTCGTAGATGAGCCTCTTCTATTTTGCAGCACTACCAAGGGCAATTGTACCCACGGCAGTGGACTTCTGATTGCCGTCCTTACAACTAGATCAGAGAAGACACTTGAGACATCTTGCAAAACCATCCTGCTGGCCAGGCAGACCTCATCCTCAGAAAGACAGAGCACACCCGGGAAACTTTTGCCTTCCCGGGAGGGCTCAGTTCTTCTTGGAGAGATGAGCCAGTCAGAGTGACTTCATATCTAGATCCCATTCTCCGCCATCCTTCCCTTCTCAGCATCTATTTCCAAGCATCATGTTCACAAATTTTAGAAGCAGCTTTTTCTTTTCTCAAGTGAATTAAATTTTCCTCTCCTCTCTCCCTTCTCCTGGCTTTATTTATTTATCCATCCTCCTCAAGAAATTCAAGCTTACTATTCATGACTTATGTTCAGCTACTGCTAGAGTAGCCTGTGATCAGAGCGCTGAGCATCCAGTTAAAATGGCAGCTCCTCTTCCTCTAAGCAATAGATTGCAAAATTTATTGATATGAGGGCTGATGGGAACCAGGACTGCCCTTTCCAGAGAATTTTGCTTTCATTCAGTATCAGTACAAGCTTGAAAATTAAATAACTTTCCTACTAACCCAAATCCTCAGGGGTAAAAAAATATAATAAAAAAATCTTTTCAGATTTTTCAGAATTGTCAAGAGAGCTGAAAAACTCTGGCTGGGCCATCTTTAAAAAAGTGATATCCTCCTGATAACATTAGCATGGAATCTAAAATACTTTGGAAGCTCAAAATGTGATTTTTAAATTGTTCCATTCATATTGAAACTCTGTGGTTTTTTTCTTAGATAAAATTCAGAAAAATTGGCAGGTTCTTGTGGAAAGTTTCAATTTCACTGAAATAACATTTCTAAAAGTATTTTAAAAAAAAACAACAAAAAGACTCCCCCACATATAATCAGGCTCCTCTCAACCAGCTTTGGCTGTAGTGCAACTCTGTACCCTAAGACTTGAGGACAAAAATAAGTTGTGCTCTCAAGGGTGGGATTGAATCCCCCATCCCTAAAGTAAATGAAACCCTCTGCATCCTCTCAAAATTACAAAAGAGTAAGGGGTGCAATAAGTAACACGTGTGGCGTTACTGGCCCCGTTCACATTGTTGCTGTATGTAAGGACAGCCAGAAACTCGCTTTTACAGCAGAGTCCCCCCAGTGTTGTCCTGTCCCCCCGCCGGGCCCGGGAGCCCCTGAGGCAGAGGCTCACTGTCCCAGGAACCTGCAGTTGCCACCTCTAAGCACTGTGGTGGGCAGGGCGCACGACCCCATCCCCGCACCCCCGGGATAAAGCTCTTTTTCCAGCCAAGCAACTGAAATGGGCACTTTCAGAACATTGAGCTGCGACCCTGCCTTTGCCCCCTGAAGAGTTTGACAGGAGCATTCACACAGGCTAACACAGAGGAGTTCCTCTATGTACATCAACTCACCTATGAGCTTCTCCAAGGCTGGAGGGATGTGCTCAGTACTGGCAGACTGTCAAAAGAGAAGAGCAATGAGCTGTCTTAGCAGTGTAAGGGCATCATCTAAAGCAGCCAAGGACTACCTTTGACAGTGACTAATTCTGGATGCTCAAAGAGAGGTGCAGAGTACTAAGAAATATGCAAGCAGTGAGACCTTGCAGCACTCAGAAACCAAGACATCCAGTAAAGCAGTCTCCCCCAGTAACAGCCACCCCACTTACACTGGCATGGCAGACATTTACATGTCACCAGCCTGTCCCTTGGGGAACTTCACACTACCTGAGCATTTCAGATCCAATTATTTTATTTATTTATTTATTTTTAAATCCTGTTTCCCCAGAGCATCTGTGACCAGACAGATAGACCTCACCTCTCTGAGTTCAGCCAGTTCCTTCTCCAGGCGGAAAATCTGAAACATGCTCAGTCCTACTCCGGTGAGGGCCAGCAGGATCAGCAAGGAGACCACCAGGAAGCCGACACTCCTCCTTTCACTGTTGTTCCTTGGCTTTTTCCTCCGGTCAGGCACTGGTGGTGGGAAAGGAGCGACAGGGGGTGCCGAGGGGCAGGAAGTATTTGCATTGGCACAGTCATCCACCCAAAAGATCTGGGGGTACACGTAATTCAAGTTCTGCTGCATGGCTGGGAGCGAGATGGGCTGGACACGATCTTCCATGTGGCAGCCAAAAACTGACAGGGCTGTCCCAGACTGAGCCCTGGGGGAAGACCCAGCTCTGCCTTTATACGCCTGCATCGCTCAACACCCAACTCTGATGCTGCAACTTTATGAAAACCTCAAGCATTAACAGCAAACCCCAAAGAGTTTCCGCCCTCGGCTGCAAGTTCGGGGCACCCGCCTGCTCCTCCCACATCGAGGCAGCACGCACACGAAGCGGGACCAGCGCGGTGGCAGATTCTGCTCGCACAAAACCGCGTGGCTGCACTGAGGGCTGCACTGCCATCGGGGGCTGAGTAATCAGCCCAGCGCACACCCACTCGCCAACCACCCTTTCCAGCAGCCCACTCAGGCAGAGGCAGTTACTTTTCCACTGCGGTGTCCTGGACCACAAGCAGAGCGAAAGGAATCCTCTGGCATCCTGCACAAGAGGGGAGAGGCAGAGCTGAGGACTCCTGCCCTCAGCAGAAGGGTGAAGACCTGATCTGAAGCGCAGCTGTGGGTGCTGGGGACTCAATTTCACACAAGACAAATTACTTATCGCTGCCAGTTGTGCATCCTGCCTTTTCTTTAACTGCTCCTTAGGGCACAGTTCCTGAATCACAGAACACCAGTCACAGGCACCTTTGCCACAGTGATAAAACCCAGCCTAGGTGAGGAAGACATCTCCCGTGGTGCAGCCACAGCGGAGCTGCCACAGCGCTAACAGCCCAAGCAGAGCCAGCTCAGGGGGCTGCCTTGACCCACACCAAATCACTGCGGGGCACTGCTCAGGTTGAATCAGCAGCGTGCTGCAACACGGGAAACATGCAGTGCCTTGGGGCACAAGTGGGCTCTTCTGGCATCTTCTACTACCCCCCTCTTTGCAAATACTATCTCCACAGTCATCTTCTAACCGGAAAAGAACTCAGAGAGGAAAGGCCTCTTTTATCATGTCTTCAGGTCAATGCTGAGCGCTGCAGCAGGACCCTAACTTGTCTGAGTAACTTGTGATTAAAGCTTAAGGTAGCCACTGTGCTACTCATCTTAGTACAATTTCTCTTGCTTTCCAAAAAAAGATCTGGACGCTCCTGGATGCATTCCTGTGTGATCTACTCTAGGTGACTCTGCTCTGGCAGGGAGGTTGGATTAGATGATCTTTCGAGGTCCCTTCCAACCCCTGCCTGTGATTCAGTCCATGCTGCAGGCACCAGCACTTAGAAAAGCTCATTATAAAAGTATAATGAGGAGAGACCGGGACATTTCCATTCCTCAGTTTCCAGTTTCTCAATTTCCATTCCTCATTGACCACAGATTTCTAAGTGGTGGCCAATGAGATTTTCCCACAGGTTTATATATGCGCGCAAATGATATAAACAGTTTCCTCTTTCATTTCACAGACCTATGTGGAAGTGTGCATTTGTACGGGGTAGGGTGGGGGTTTTTTTGAAAAAAAGAAAATGCTTAACACAAGAACAAACTGCAGATTTGTCTCCTTTGTGGCTGAAGGAAGCAACCCCAACATGCAGGCTTTGATCTTCAAGATCAAAAGTGGGGTCTCAGAACAGGATGCTTTAACAACATATGCACACTTGTTTCTCCTAAGCAACAGCTCAGCTTTCCTCCAACCACACCAGTAAGTCAGATGTGTCCTCAAAGCCTTGCCTGCACCACCAGACACCCCACTGCTTTTTGAAGATGTTTACCACAGCTGTTTGCTGCAGCATGAGAGGTTTCAGCAAGCGACTTGGCTCTTCCTCATACTTCTAGGTTTCTGACTTAAAAAGATGCAAAAGCAACATATCCAGCTCCAGCAGTTCAAACCTTCCCCAACTCAGTCACCAGCTCAGAACGGTGTTTCCCAGCTGGCTTGAGGACAGTTCCTCATTCACTCCTAGGTTCATTACTAGAGAGGGTCACACAATGGAGTGGGCTCAGCACTACATGTCCCTTGGCACATGGCAAACTCCTGCCTGCTGGCCAGTGCTGGGCATGGAGAAAGGGAGAGATGCCTCCAAAGCTCAGGGAGCCAAGAGGCAGCAGGATAAGTGGGGCAGGCATCTCCTCCCAGCACACTCCCCACCACCCCGCCTGCGCAGCACCCCAGCCCTGCTGCTGCCACGGGCACCTGGGCTGTGGCGGGGGG